>NC_067283.1:27305658-27345658 GCF_020740795.1 Apus apus | reverse complement strand
CAATATCCCTGGCTTTGACTAAAACTGATAGCACTGTGCAGCCTCTTTAATGTCCAGGGAAATTATTCCTGGAGTAACCCAGTGAGCTATAATAGCTTGTATGAATGATCTTCAGAAAACAAGTGGCAATATTATTAATTTTCCATAAGAGTCCAGAATCTTCTAAAAAAAAGTTTGATATCATTAATGTGAAAACTGCAAAATTATGTATTTTTTCGGATAAGTGAGTGCTGTGGTGTTTCAAAGCCTAGTGAGTGAAAGCTACCAAAAGAGCAGAAGATCAGACATGATTTTCTGAAGTAGAAATTATCCAGAACCAGTGACCAAGTCAGAGGGAGTCTTCAGAGCCTGGGAAAGTCTATCCTTTCCTTTGAGTGTTAAAATTTCTGTACTACACATTTACTGCATAAATTCACAGGTGGTACTAACCACATCTATTTTATAGTTTTAATTTGTACACAGGTTGCAAAGTAAGAGAAATCTCTAAAAAAGTGTGCCAGTTTCTTTTTTTTTAATTTATTATCTAGCATTAACTTTAAAATTACAAGGCTTCTGCTTCAGACATCTGCTGGAAAAATGAGTGCTAAGTTGCGAGGAATGGAAAATTTTCTGCCTATATTCCCTACACACAAAGTAATACAGCTGATGGCACAAAAGATATGCACTACAAAATTCTGAGGGCCCCTAGATGGCAGTCAATAGAGGGATTAGAAGTGATTTGTCCCTTCAGCTTCAGAAAACGAGTATCAGGGATACCTCTGTGAATCCCTCTTGGGACACTACGCTAGTGATTCCTTAATTCCATGTCTTCAGAGTAGTTTATTTCCTCCCTTTGTCCTCTATTTTTGTGAATATCTGGCTGGCTGCTACCACTGTAATTGTTTCTGTAAGTCTGCATGGTAACATACGTGTGTAGTGTTATACCAGAAGATATATTTGTAAATGAAGCAATTGCAGTGAATTGGGGGCTTCAAAGGAATAGATGTTGCATGGGACTGTTCATGTTTGCCTCGCCCTGCAGAATGCAGCTCAAACAGATGGTGTGTGCTGAAGTGCAGACAGAGGATTTATGTGAATTTACTGGCAAGATCCTTTTGAGAAGGATGGGGTCCCTAGGCCTGCCCAGATGCCCAAGATGCAGGGACTCTGACAGAATGGCACTAACTGCCAGCACTTAGGGAAGAGCTTTTCTCTCCATTACACCCTTCAGACGCACCTAATTCTTACTCCCTTTACTCTAAATCTTCACTGGGGTCAGATTTTCTTCTTTCTGAAGAAGTATGGAAATAATGTAAGTGTGGAATTACATTCTTATCAGTCAGAGATGGGAAATCCATCTTAAGTATGCATAACCAAGAAGTATGTTTTTAGTCCTGATACAGATTTTTAGGGCCACTGAAGAAGGAAATGCAGAGTTCAGTGTTCTGCACTCACTCCTCTTCATATGCATAAAGAAATTTCTTTGTCCCATAAAAGAATCTTTAGCTAAACTACTAAATCTGAATTTCTTAAATTAGACTGAGTTATAAAGCATTTTAGAGTACAGGAGCTAATGCATCTTTCTCATGTCTTTTGTATCAAATGAGCTGTTGTGATCAAGTTCTAACTTTTGCTAAGCATAAACTGTGATGTGATATTTAAAATGAGTAATAGCAATTTAATTTTCAGAGTCACTGGGAAAGCAAATGTTCTGTGAGTTATCAGAAAAGTAGGCTTTTTAAATTAGTATCTTTGCTTGGGATCTGAAAGAATCCCTTTCGTTTCTTAGTTTGCATGAAAATGAGTTTCACTCTCTTGTTTAACTTCTGGCCTGTTGGGCTGAGTGTCTTGCCTTAAACTCGAATATCCTTGAGCCAGATTCCAAGGTCCTTATTAAAGATCCAGCTCAAAATATTTTAATCAATTGGGTGCTTCTAAATTGCAACAGTGTCAATTTGTGAGAGTTAAGAACAAGTGAAAATGGCAGGAATTTAAGCAGCTGGGTTCAGCCCTGCTACCATACCGAAATAATTGATTCAACTGGGAACAGGACTGAATAACTGTTAAAAGCTGACAGTACAGCAAGGCTCCTACACTTAAAGGCAGAAATGATATATTACTTTTAACAAGAGAAAGAAATTAAAAACTTTTTTTTTCTTATTTGATCAACTGTATTTGGTTTATTTGCTGTAAGGAAAATATTCAGGGCATTTAAAATTTTTTGCTTTTGAGTACATCTTTTGTGCACCGCTTTTAATAACTTATAGACACGTACAGCCCATTATTAGGGTTAATTTAAATGGAACCTACTGTGGTCCATATTCAGGAAAAAACACTGGCATTCTATTAAATGCCATGCTGTATCCAGGTTATTTTCTGGAGAAGGGTCTAGCATTTGATATAACCTTTCAAAAGATCTCTCTCCTAATCAGGTGAAAAAATAATTAATAGAATGTAATTCTTTCCCCCCATATAAATCTGTATGATTTCTAGGACAAAGTCTACAGAGAAAATGGTATCTCAGAGGTCCTTTCCATCCATGACTGTGATTCTGTGATTCTGTATGATTATTAGATTGCAAGTTCTGGCCTGAAGAGGTCCATTTCAGTTTCCCTAACCAGCCTTATATTTTCACTGCTTTTCTAGGCAGGGCTCTGGAGTCTGGAAGTTACTGTAGGTTCTTTCATACTATTGTAATCTATTGATTTTACTGGGAATTAAATGTCTTACAAGGTCTTGGCTTTGGTTTTTCTGGGAGACCTTCATCTACTGTCAACCATATTCTCAGGCATCTGATCTGAATTGACTAATTTAGATCTGAACTTCTTCTAGCATACAGAGAAATAGAGGAAATCACTTCCACAAGCTCATTATCAAAAAATAAGTATTTAAAATAGTGAAAATAAACTGTTCTCTGAAAGAAATGTCTTTCTGTCTTGGTTTGCTACAAAGAGAGATTAATGTTTAGCTTAGACTCAGTGGTTAACTATTTAACAATCAGCTATGTGGTGAATCAAACCAGCTCTATCTTAATACCCATTAAATGAATAGGCCCAGTTCCTAAAAATCTCTCTAAGCATTTAAGTTTCATCTCTCACTAATGAAAACATTTCTCATAAAGCAGAGATTATATTTTTGCAACATATGAGCAGAAGGAAAATCATTTTTTGAAGGGTCAAAGCCTACTCCCCCCAGTCACTTTATAGAATACTTCTCTCTTCTTTCCTGGCAGGCATAATCATATTGAATTAACGCAATATATTGATATTTAGCAACCTGATTGGCTGGATTTCTGGATTAATAAAAAACACATCTTGTTTTTTATTTTATTTTTTAATCAGAAAGACTGCTCACCCCATGCAAAAATGCATAATGTTTTCTTCTCTGTCATGCTAAAAGATGCATATTAATAATGTGTCATTAGTAGCTAAAGTAACAAATCAGTGATTCTAATTGGAGAATTATTATCTACCACTTATTTTCTTCAGCCTCAAGGCCCATAGCAAAAATAATCTCCAATACTTCAAAATTATTTCTCAGGCCCCAAGGAATGAAGTATCCACTCTAAACCAGATAGGATTAACTATGAGTGAAGGAGTACATTTCCTACTACACATTCTAATGTTGTAAATAGCAATACAGATTTTAAGCACTGAGCAGAGTATTAATACTGATAATTGAATCAAGATGGATTCTCTTAAAACAGTCTGCTGAAGACTTACATAGCAACTGTTATTCTTAATGACCAGGAAACCTTTTATTTGCAATCTTTTACAATTTTTAGAGCATAGGATAAAGCTAGATTCCACTCCTCTCACTTGTATTGCTTCATTTTGCAATACATTGCATTTACTGGATTTTTTTCTAAAAACATCACATAATGGAACTTAATCTATTCCACTTTTATAAGTTTGTGAGCGTTTATAAAGAAAAAGCAAAAATATATTTATTTTTTTAAAAATTAAATGTTGAGATGTTATTTAAGCAGATTTAACAAAATAAAAGCAGGAGTTGAATAAAAGATGTAGCTTCAGCAAAGAATATTATGGTTTTTACTCATTCTAAAACTTGCTTATAAACTAAACAAGAGGAAATAAACCATAAAATTTTCTTTCATATGTCAGTTTAGATAACTTCATTTTTAACAAAGCATTAAAAAAACAGGGCTAGAAGACTTGGCCATCTAGTCTCTCCTACAGTAACCATATCATAATCATAGTCATTTTCATGATATTACAAAGGCTCTTCTTAAAATCAGTTAAGTAACCTGCATTCCCTTCTCAGCAATCTTGTTTTATCTGTATTCTTCCTTCCTAACTTTGAGCTGCCTACAGCAGTCTCCAGTTTTCTTACAAGATTAAATAAAATTGCTTTAAAAATTATACTTTCTACCTTTACTATTGTTCTTATCAATATTAGTAACTTCTAACTACTGTTTTCCTTCCTCAATGGTATTGTTTTTACTTACTTCTATATTCCCATTTATTTATGTAAGATTTCTTTTCTTGCTAAAACTTGAACTAACCTTTCACAATACCTTTCTCTCCATTCCTTAGGATAAAATTTTTCTTATTTCAAAGTTATTTCAGAAAACTCAACTTCACAGATGCTCAGAGGGATAGCAATCCCTCATTCCATGAATGGGAGCATCAGACATACTCTAGCTTTCTCACTGTGGCACTTCTGTATCCTTAAAGCACCCTTCATACCACCACCACTACCCCCACCAGACCTATTGCAAAGGAAATCTATATTTTTCCTCAAAAAGGTATGGGTATAGCTATGGGCTATGACTTCTGTATTTTCAAAGTAGGTCTGAGATCAAAATCCTCTGTGATGCCATCTTCAACCTAGGATAGAGAAAATAGCAAGTCTGTGTTTGGGCTGCTGCAGCAGTTTAGGTTGCTCCAGAAGTGGAGGATGGAAGCCCACAGGAGGTCACTGTAAGAATCGTTATGGACTTGTACTAACAGAAAGCAGCTGTGAAAGGGTGAGAATTAAAGGATTTCATGCTTTCAACTGACTTTTGTGTTTCTCCAAATTTGTTCTTTCCCATATTAGAGGAAAGTTACATTACAGAATCACAGAATCAGAGAATAGTCATGGTTGTAAAGGATCTCTGAGATCACCCAGTCTAACCATCATAAAAAAACATACACACCATACATACCACACAACACACCACTCAAAAAAACCCAAAACCAAACAACCTATACAAGAACCCCCCCCCAAAAAAAACCCACCAAAACCCAAAAAAACCACCAAACAACCAAAAACAAAAACAACAACAACCAACCAAAATAAGACAAAACAACAACCAACCAAACCAAAACCACCCCTGCAATCTCAGCCACTAGAGCATGCCCTGAAGTTTCACATCTACTCATTTCTTGCACACCTCCAAGGATGATGACTCAACCACCTCCCTGGGAAGGCTGTTCCAGTGCCTGACCATTCCTTCAGTACAGAAATTCTTCCTAATATCCAAGCTGAGCTGATGATGCTCTTTCAATTCCCACCAATCCACCTGAATTTGGGGATTTTCCCTAAGTCCATATAAGGCTTCTTTTAATATCAAAGAAACTGAATCAAGACAATAGAGAGAATATTGTGTACCACTCCAGTAATAGTTATAACACCCTGAAATAGATACAACATTCCAGTGGAACACCAAGTAGAAAGTCAGGCAGATGAAAAAGCAAGGAAGCCATGACTGGAGAAGCATATTGTGCTGGCAAGAAAATCACTGATACAAAACCAAAGGGCAGTCAGTGGAGGAGAGAGTTTTGATTGAATGTCTGCTTGGAAATGTTGAGTTGATACTTATATTTTGAGATAGCGATATGCTGAGCGTGTCTCAGAACTGCACTGCTATCCTCCTGCCTTCTAGAGCCGACGGTAATCTGAATTAATTAACACCAATCTACTTTTAATAGAGCATTTCTGAGCCACATTTAAGTAACAAATGTTACACACCAAAAGATAAAACATAGCCCTATCTGATGTATGTGGAGCCTCAGCTGTACATATTTGACCCCTATTTTACACAGTTGCGGCTCATTGATTCTCTCTTTTAAACTCCTGGACTGAGCAGTCAGCAATCATTGGGCCACCCATACATCTTCTGAGCTGATTTAGTCTATGAACTGTAACCCTGCTATAGGGATGTAATGTTTCTGGCACCTACATTGTTGGCTGCTTGTCATTATGACATATAACCTAGAAGATGTACTTAAGAACAAATAACCTCAGAAGTGTTAACATGCTATCAGTCTTTTCAGCTAAAGCAAAGACAGGGCTCAGGACTATCAAAAAATGAAGAAATGAGCAAATTCACATACTATCCCAGTAACCACCAAAGTTCAGACGTGGAACCAAAAGTGTCGGAGAAAGAAAGAAGCCTAGACAAGGTCTTAATGGCTCCAAAACCCTATTCATTTTACCTCGTGAAAGGCTGTAATGTTATGCAAGCCATTTTTCTTGCTTTGCCTTGAAAGATATATAATCTTTTCCATAAAATATCTACAATTACTTCATGAATCTGGTGATGGACAAGCTTAAATTATAAATATTTTCCTTTTCCAAGTTTTATTAGAAATGCCAATATGAACATAGACCAATTGAAATAGAGCATCCTGATTTAATGTAATAGAGCTTTCTAAAAGGTCAGACAGAACATTTTACACTGAAAATTAAAATAAAAATAGCACTAGAACTGGAGTTACTGTTTATGCCACCTCAGTCCTACTCTTAATGAAATTATATTGAATTTTTTATAATACATCAAAGAGTCAACATGAAACAGTTCAGAGTCTGAAATATATCAACAATATAAAGCTGGGTCAGATAATGGCAGAATTAAACAAAGACGAAAGGTAACAATACTGGCTTCAATTAATGTAGTGAATTAATGAATGATCTCTATTACTCTACTCATGTTCATTAAACAAGTATAATGGGCTTCTGAATTGTCCATGTGAACCCAGAGAGTCTATTCAATCAAAATTACCTATGCTTACTGTCAGTCCCTTGCTGATTATTCATTGTCAGAGGCATGCCCTTTGGCATTTACACTCTCTTAGGGCTCAAGCATGTAGTATTACCGGGGCTGTGCCTATGAATACAGACTCCTCAAGCTGAATAAACCCCCATTTTGAGCAGCATGGTGTATGTGTCTTTTAAATACATGGGTCCTTATTAGCTGGCTTTAGGGCTAACCAAGTTCTCCAACTATGTACCCATCCCATTTTTAGAATAATAGTGTGATTTGGACTGTGGACCCCCAAAGACAGTACCAGCGGTGTGCTGAAAGAGCAAGTGGCTTATTTCAAACACAGTAGGGTCTTTCTAGAGAAAGCAGAAAGGATGTGGACAAAACTGTACTTTTATGAGCTGACAGCATCAAAACATGGGTGTGCCAGCAGTTGTCAATGGCTTCTAGAACTACCAGCAGCTCCTTGTAAGTTAAGTGACTGTGGCCCACGGTAGCAATTCTTTGCCTCCTAGTTTGGCATAGCTGCAGTTACTGTTTGTGGCTTTCTGTGTCTTGGAATCAGTGTAGGACTATAAATTTCCCCACTGCCCACATTGACTTATGCAGACTAGATAACAAATTCCTGTGCTTATCATGGTGAATCTCCCAAGCTAGACAATAAAAATTTACAGGACTTCCTGAGCATATTTTCAGTGAACTTTAAAAATGTGATATTAGAATCTGATCCTTTTTACCATGACCAATAACTGCTGCTTATTTAAAATAAATTGTCTTAAAGGAATCATTGCTGCCTTGCTCATATTTACCCAACCAGTTTCTTACAAGCTATAGAAGCAGTATCATTTTGCCTGCTTTGCTTTCATTTGCTTGAGTTAGGTGATCACAGTCCAGGTCTTAACCTTCTTATGTTTTTGTTGCTGCTTTCAAGATGAAAACAATAAATCTTTCTCAATAGCCTATACAAGGTGGCCCTGGGGTTTTCTGTTAAGACGCTATATTATTTTTGTCCTATTTTATGACAGGACTATTAGAATGAGGTAAAAGCACTGAATTCATGTTAAATATTTCTGTAGGAAGGATAGTTGCAGTTATTAGGATTAATAGACTACTTATACTGGAAACTAAAATCCTCTTTTTATTCACATGCAATGTAGTGTGCAGGTAGACAAAATCCAAACTTCTTAATCCACTGTGAAGCAGCTTTTTTCCTGACTTCAGCAACAGTTCAATTTCTGTTATGCTAACCATATGCTTCTGATTGATTATCAGTTATATTTAATTATTCAGAGCTACAGATGGCATTTTTGTAAGGCAAACTGCTGGTCTCTAGAGGCCCTGTGTGCTGATGTCACTGCAACAACAGTTACAACTCTTCAGTCCCTGAGGTTAAGCAAAACAGGTAATTTTACCAGTTCTGTAAGCTGTGATGGCCTATCCAGTCAGAAGAGAATGAAAAGATCCAGATACAAACATAGTAGACTAAATCCGTAGAGATGTAAGAGAGGATATTACTATGAATGCTTTGAAACAACCTATGTTACCTATAATTAATGTCACACTTTCTCTTTATCCTTTAAAAGAAACCTTTGAATTGCATTACAATTTTTCCTCCAAGTTTTGCCCTTTTCTTCCTTAGAAGACTACTTTAGTAGAGAACTAAGTCCTTGCTTCTCTACCAGTAGGATGTTAGGTCTAGACCCTCTGAAGCCACACCACAGCAATACCTGGTGAGTAAAGCAAGATAGGTCAGATGCATAGACATCAGAAAACCAGAGAACAAAATAGTCTATCTCTGCTTCTCCACATGTTAGTAGTTAAAAACAAAACAGAAAAACAAAAACCCCAAACCAACAAAACAAAGCAAAAACAACAACAAAAAAACCCACCCAACAACAACAAAACACACAAAAAAAACCCAAACCCGAAATACCCAAGAAAATAAGTTATTCAGCCTTTTTCTGCCCTGTCGATTTTTTAGTGATGATTAGCACAGGGACAGTGTGAGAGAATCCACTGGGTTGTTTGGGTTATTTTGTCATACTGCTCTCTTGAGAGAGGTTTTTTGTTTTCAACTCACCTGATAGTGCAGTCCCAGCAGAATGCACCTAACAAATCATAGTGAGTGTCTGCACCTTGCTATGTATCAAAGTCCCTTAATGTGCCAACAAAGTTCTTCAAGGTCAGAAAAGCAGTTTATCAACCTCTTATATCTCTTACAGCAGACAATAAATTTATTCTACTCTTGGAGTCTATGAATATTTCAGACGTTCTGTGAGATAAACACTATTGCTTAAGATGCTCTGCATGTCATTGTCAACTAGTACTAAACACTGTCATTGCTCCATGTACTCTGTACTTTACCTTTCTCTCAGCCCAGGAAAACAATGCTCTATGGCTTGCATTTTTCTATTTCTTTTAGCTCTTTAAATTTTTTTTTTTTCCTAACACAATTTTCCACTTACAAATAAATTAAGATGATGTTTTGAATAATTGTTCATTGCCCTCTGCCTTAATTTCTAAGCAATCATAATATTTACCTTAAAAATAGAAAAGAATTGTCCTTTATGGAGCTCTAACTTCCTTATTCCTATTGATGAAGCAAATAAAATATCTTCCTTAACTATTTTTATAGTGATCCGTGAAATCCGGGATATTTCCTTTTTCTATTTAGCTTAGGCAAATGCATATGATTCAATATATACATAAATCTATCTAAATTTAAAAATAAAAAATATTGAATATTTAACCCACTTATTACAAAATCATTCTTAGTTTTATCACTTCACAGAACAAACACTAGCGGCCCTAGTGAGTCAAATAAAAGTTCATTGTAGAGATAAGTAATAATAAAGAAAAATGTAGGATTTTTTTAATTCTCAGCTTTCTGGAGGGACTTACAATAACAAATTTGGCATTGGAATCTTTGTACTTTCTGCTTTACCATAACCTCCATATAGAAGTAAAAGTAATATAATAGTAGTTAACTTCATGACCTATGCTGAAATTTTAGCTTTTTCTCAGGGGTCTCAGTGTCCACATCTTTGACTAGCCAAGAGACCTTAACTATCATTTTGAAACTTTAATTGATAGAGACATTCAGCTTTTAAACATGGGAAAAGGTTAGAGAGAAATGCAATTATATACAAGGTATTTATATACTAGAGTCCACATTTACAGAGAATGACAACAACTAAAATTCAGTGTATGACCTACCATGTTGTATCTCTAAATAATCTTAGCACATTTAACCTGAAAGGACAACTTTCCACAGTAATTTAACATGATACTGACATCTTCTTCAAAAGCTTAACAAATAATTTTGGTAGTGAGCATTGTATTAGAAAATATGAGTATACCCAGTTGTAGGAGAGGTGAAGTACATATGGCTACACTGGTGATGAGCTCCTAAAAGGACACATACATACTTAAAATGCAACAAAAGCATAGATATGTGTAAGGAATTCTACAAAAATAAGATCATAACTCCTGATTGTTTTTTTGGTTTGTTGTTTGCTTTTTTAAAGCTCTTACAGTAATGGCAGATTTCTAGTAAAAGTAAGCAATTTAAAAACACCCTAACAATTTACAGAATAATAATTATTTATCCCCAAAGACGGAAGCTTAAAGGAAAGAGAATTCTCTTATCTTTACTTCAACACCTTAATCAATGACACATTGCTTTATGCAGCAATTCTCAATAGATCATTGCCATTTTAATATCTTTTTCCTTTTCAACAGTGACAAAGCTATAAAAGGCAGAGGGATTATTTTTTTTTTTTATGATGGTAGGTTTTCTAGTCTTTCCAATGTTGATATAAAGTAAAGCCTTCTTTAAAGGATTTTGTTTATTTGCTTCTTCATTTGCTTAGCGACATCAGATTCATAAAAAAATAACAGGTCCCTTTTGTACAGGTAAATTAAATCAAATCTTTTAAGAGATTGTTTCCCTAAACTGAACATATGGATGTAAGATAAACATTTTTCCAAGCCTGTGGTGTTCATTTCAAATTCTGCTTATAAATAAGCCAGTGCTCTCTGGCTGTTGAGACATTGCAATTTGTGTAAAAGCAGGGCTGGTTCCTTTCACCATCCTCTCTTAGGCCGTCTTTTAGCTATGAGGACCAAAAGAGAGACCACAATCAGAGGCAGGTGAGAAATCATTGGAGTAGAATCTCCCAGCCAGCCCAGTCTACACATACACACTAAGTGAGATACATCAAGAGCCAGAGGAAGACCCTTTGCTGATTTTTAACCTATAAGGGATGATTAAAAAAAAAATATATTTTTTTTTTTCCTCCCTCTACTGTATAGAGAGAATAATTATACATGCTCTGGACCTAATAGTCCTGAAAGATTCTCAGGCAACATTTCCTAGAGTACATTTCAGATGGAAACCTTAGTATGTTTCTGGATGGATTTTTTGTACTCCTCAGACTGTTACAGTCCCTGAGCTACAGTAAATTAATGGACATTACCTTGTTACCTGTACTTTGGTGACAGATTTGGGACAGATTTCACACTTGCTGTAATTTGGCTCCTTTTCTTTCAGATCAGTCTGGTAGAACACAGCTAAATACACTGTTAAAAGAGTGCATGCAGTATTTATTAACTGCTACAAGCAGTGATAATAAAATAAGAAAAACGCAAGTTTATACAGAAAGATATTTTTAATATAATTAGACTTCTTGTAGAATTATTTGACAAAATAATGTCACATAAAAAACAGTGACTATTTTACAGAAAGGACTTCCTACAGTATAAAGGGTTTCCTTGTAAACCATTACCTGCCTCCACTGTGCAGCGTAAACAGTATCTACGTAGTTTTACTTTAGAATGGTTATAATGTTTCTTTTATATGTCTTATCTTCCAGTTGTAAATTTAATTGTTACTGCAGACTATACCACTGACATAATTTTTAATGACGTGAGACTCCAATACCTCCTGAAGAGTTTAAGATTAATGCAAAAGAACTTAATTTTGTGAATCATGACTTATTTTTATTAGCAACTCTGCAGTTTGATTTAGACTGAGAATGGGAGAGAGTATTATTCGCCCATAGAAATGAGAGGCTGTTCATTATATTTTATCATTCATAAGTAATATGTGTTTGATTCTAATATCTGTATGCAGCAGGGATTCAAACATTTGGGAGCAGCTGGGTCAAAATTCTTGGCAGCTGCATAACATCAGCATGGGGCCCATTCAGACCCTGCAAATAAGGTTTTGTGGGAGCACCTGAACATCAGCTTCAGACCCAGACCTGTGCTTTGAAAAGCAGAGGCAAGTCTCAAGTACAAGAGACAGAAACCCACAAAAAATTATTTGCTTTGTTGGTCTAACAGCAGAGAATGGAGAGCGCTGTTACATCAGATAAGGACATTGTCAAGCTGAAGCCTGATAATTTCTTTGTAGCTGTCCAAGCAGACCATTGGAAAGGTAACTTCCTACTTCATCTTTTCAGGTAATAAGAATAAGACTGTCAGAAACTGAAGTAAAGAGAGAAGAGAATAAACAGTTTTCGTATTGGAGCTGTCTGACAATGAAGTGGCTGAGATACTGACACAAGTATGTAATTTAATGTGAATAAACTGTTACACTGCATGGCAGCAGGTATATTAACAGTCTTTAAAGTATCATGTTCATCATGATACTAGGAATGTCAGACAAGTGAAATCGACCTCAGTTCCAGGACAATCCATTCAGTATTAGAACAAAATTGTAACCAATATGATTTTACAGACAGGGGTAATAAAAGGCAAGGCAAGGCAGGCAAGGTAAGTCTATTCTTTCCTGTAAAATAAAACACCAAAACACACTAAAACATGCCTATCTGATCTATTTGATTATGATTAATAGTGTCAAATAATTCTGGAAGAGGTCAAATTCTATGAAAAAGGTTGGTTTATATAGACTTCAAATGTTTTTACTCGTTATCTCTTGCAGCAGTTAATAAACAAAATCAAAGCAGTGGCCCATACCACTGATGATTTATCAGTCATCCTCACTATTGGAGTTCAGAGGAGAGTTACCAAAACAATATTGAACAGTTCCACGTAAAGGAATGGGATTAATTATCTAGGATTATGAAATGTTAAAAAGAGACATATAAGCAAAGCAACAACATTAGAACCACCCCACATGATTGGCACAGACGAGCTATATTGTTCTTACTTCTTAGTTCTCAGGAAATGAAGATGAGAGACTTTCTGATAACATCAAAATGGGACAAACAAACAAACAAACAAACAACAACAAAACCCCAAACAAACCAAAAGTAAACAAATAAAATATTTTGGAATGGACATTACTTCCAATGCTATTCTGATTATTTAATTTTGTTTTTAAACAGAACTGAAACTTCCAGCTCTTTCAGTTCCTGTTGTTTCATGAAAAACAGCCTTGACTTTTGGTTCATGCCAAGTGGATTATGATCTGACATTGACAGAAACATGAAATTTTACCAGGCATCATCAAAAATGTGTCCCAAGTTGTTGGTATTTTTTCTTAAGATATTAAAAAAAGAAAGCTATTAAGGAATTGAGGCCTGTGCTATGAAATAAGCAACATTACCCACAGAGATGACAATTCTCTCAAATTTGGGTTCATTAGAAATACCAAGTGAGGCCACAAGCTTTTTAAATCCCTTGCAGTCTTAGAAAAAAAAGCAAGCTCTAGAGCCACACACAATGTTTCAAAGAAAAGCAGGTGCTTTTTTATTGTGTTATGTGCATGGACACTGCAAGTGGAACCACTCACTGAATAAAAGAATGACTGAAGAATGAGGACAGTACAGTATAATTTTTAGGGCATGCCTAGATAAGTGCTTGTATTCCCATTTCACAGCTGGGAACTTGAAGCATGGAGAAATCACTGGTCCAAAGTTACTGATGTTTCAGAGATGAAACCCATATAAAACCTCTCATGAATTTCAGTTTTTCTGCTGTCTAGAGCTGCAAACTGGAGTCACCTCCCTCCTTCATTTGGCTTCTCTTTTCTGCTTCTTTGCAGCTACGGCCTGGTCTTTATGTTCTGTTATTTGTTTTCAAAGGGAAAGAATTTCATCAGTAGATGACATCTCATCATAAGTACCTGTCCTTTTGATAAAGATTTTTCTCATACTTTCAGAATTGAATGGGGAGATGAACAATTATATTTTTGGAAGTTATCTGAGACTAACCACTGTCAAGAGTTTTGCCTTTAGCTTAGTTTAGTATGTCTTCTAACTCCAAGAAGGAACAATAAAAATTAAAATGTGACCCATGTATCATATCCATGATTGTCAATTTAGTGCTATGTTAAAAACACATTTTTCTTGTTTATCTGATATTCTGCTTTGATTATTTTTTCTTCTTTTTTAGGTGTCTTAAATACTTGTGCAAATAAATCTTGGGGTTTTTTTATGTTGCCCAGCCACAGCAATGCTTGTAAATAAAAGTTATTAAAAGGAATAAACATTTCAGTTTGCTTCTTTGGAAACACACTTCATTAAACCCAGAAAAATCAAGGTCTAGCTACCTTTTTCTTGACAGTTTCTAATGTAACTTGAATTCTAGCTGACTTAAAACACCGTGGGTTGTTCATAACTTACGAGCAATCAAGTAAAAATGCTCCCTAGTGATTTATTTTGTACAATCTGACTTCTGTTAAAAGGTGAACAGAAGTATTCTTTTAAAAACATCTTTATGACCAGAAAAATTTAACTTTATGAAATAGATTAAAAATCTTCATCTGATGGACTCTTGTGGTTTTCATTCATTGAAGATCCCTATCGACTTACTAATTCCTATTTTCATTCCTGACAACCATATGTCATACATATATTTGCATGGTTGCATTGATATATCTGCTTTATAATAAATGTAATGTACTCTTTCAGTTCTATATATTGTGTCTTTATAGCTGCATGTAAAGTTCACAAAGCAAACACACTAACACTACAGTGCATGCAGTAGATAATAACTGAAATTAAAATAACTAAGCAAAAATTGTTAGAGTTAGCAGGTGCAATGTTTCTTAAAAATGATGAAACCATAAACAGAATTACTTTGGGCTGCCTCTGTGCAAGCAAGTGAAGTTATTTTTAACCTTTTGAAATCTTGCTCTGAAAATTTACAAATTAGAAAATTCCTAGAAAGCAAAGCAAAACAATTTTTCTTGTTTATTAATACGAATTTGTTGTTCATCTCAAGTAAAAGATGTGAAAAACTACCATCAAAATATAGGTCAGCTTTAAAATCCTTAACACATGACAGGCAATGTAGATTATTTTACTATATTTACATCTAAAATGTATTTTTAGGATTCCTTAGCAGACACTCAACTAGAAGCTAGCCCTCCTCGACAAAGAAGGTGAGAATAGAAGCCACATTTTAGCATACACTTCTTTGGAGAGCAAACCATAGGGAGACCTCACTAAAGGACTCCTGCTTTTTAAACGTTGTCAAACATCTATCGCATCTAAGCAACACGGAAGAGAACTGAAAGGTAGGTGAATGAGTTAATTAAGACACAGCATAGCACCAAAGGAAAGTAGGACCAAAATATGTTGGGGTTCAAACCCTGTGAAACAAGTCAGAGTAAATTTGGCTTGGGAAATTTATTACATGGAATATTTATAGGTCAACATAATACAGTGTGTAAATAAAGAGTTCAAATATTGCCACACCACTCATCTTACACAGGGACAGTTTGCCAACTTGCCCATGTTGGCAAAAGGTTGTTTCATATTGTTAGTATGGGTAAAGCTAGGAAGAGGAACTGATGGGAATGACAAGCATGGCATTTGATGTTATGAATGGACCTTATTGCCCCAAAGAAATAAAGATCTTTCTGTTCACTAACTCACTGGTTTTTCTTTCCTCTCTATTTCAATTTCTTCACTACAGGTATCCAAGCATCTGAGAATTGTTGCTTTACTTTAAGTAGTGAAAGGATAAAGTTCTGCAGGCATGTATGAGATATCCAGGACCTGGCTTAGGACACAAATGTATAGTCTGTCTTTCAAAAGCTAACTTCTAAAACGCACAAGAAATAGAGCACAGGAAGTCAGTAAACTGAATTTCTGCAAGAGGACAAAAGGAGAAATTGAAGCTGTTTTTTCCCAAATCAGACAGAAGTTATTAGATGCTGGTATTGCAAGAACTATTGCTGTGTCCTCTTTTATTTTTATTCATATAAATGAACTGGATAATGCTTTTGAAAGCAAGATTTCTATGTGATTCTAAATTAGGAAGAACAGTAAATAATGAGGAACAATGCAGACAGTAATAGGACTAATAGATGACAAATGTAGTTCAATGCAGCTTAATGCAGAATAATGAATCTGGTGGTGAAGAAAAAAATAAGAGAGAAAACAGTTACCACCTGCAAGCTCAAACACATACATACATATACAAAAATGAAACAAAATGAAAGAAACAAAAAAGAAATAAAAACTAAGTGGCAGGTGTGTCCTTTTCTAAAAGGGATCTCTAGCACTGCTCCAGCCTTAAGATCATCTGAGGATAAGAAAACAGGTGAAATTTTCACAAAAAATAGGGAAGATATGGAAAAAGATATTATTAATATTGCACTTAAAGAGAAAATGCTGAGTTTTTGCAGGTCTGTTCTTGACTTCCCAGCTCATTTTTGTCCTTAAATAGCCTGTTATGGATTAAGCACATGCATTGATGGCTAAGTTGATGCACAGTCAGTGACTGTTGCAGAAGTTTGAAGTTTATTTTGCAGTTGTCTTGCTATTTTCAAACAATTTCAATCTGTCTTTTGTTGTTTGTCTTCAGTTAATCTGGTAGCCATGGTTTCCAGAGGTCCCCTGTCAATACAGCATACTGGAAGTTCTTTTCATGAGTAGATGCAATGTTTATACACCCCACTGCATGTCTGCTTTCCAAAAGGCAATTTACAAAAAGCAACAGCTTTGCTTTTCATTGTATAAGCTTATCCATATATCTTTAAAAAAACATGTATATTACTAGCTTTTCATAATTAATATTTTCAATTTACTGCTATAACATTAATGAGACCAGTATTCTTCAGTACTGGGAAACTGCTGCTAATACTGGTTATTTAATCTTGGCAGTTTTCACTTGTAAGTTGCTAAGAATGTTTAATCTGAAAGCTGCCTGGTGTGTTGATAAAACATTCAGATTCATGATATTCTCTGAAATCACTGCTAGATTGTAAAACATGATTTTCATCACAAGCAACTGTGATGTAGTTTCTCTGTGTTATGACATTATTATGGTATTGACATTGAAAGCTCTAATGCTGAACACCACTTTGGTGAGTGCCTAGTATAAAGCATCTGAGTGTTTCTTTTGATGTGGATATCACTGTGCAGTTTCTTAAAGAATTAGTTTTCCTCAACAGCTTTTAATTCTTTTGATGTGTCCTATTAGACAGTTACCTTTTTTATTAGGTAAATGCTTTAGTTCCTCAAATATTCTTTTTCATTATTGTTCCCTTCTGACAGGAGAGTATGGAAAGGATTTTCTTTCTTATTTCTCTTTCCTTTAAATTATTGGTTTAGTTTTGCCCTAGGGTTCTATCACATTGCATTAGGTTCTTTTCCAAAAACCAAGTTTACTTACTGCTCTAAAAGATGAAATTTTTTATTTTCTGAAAATATAGAAAGGTAATTATTATTGAAATATTTGCATGTATTTTATTTTTAAGGAAACACTTTTGCTTATTATAAAAATTAGTTCTCAGTTTCCATTCCCTGTTTCACTTATCTGTTTTTTGGTGAATTTAAGATCAATTTCCTCAAAGTACCATTTTCATGTGCCTTGCAAGATTCTTCTGTTGAGGTCTTTGACCTCCAGCATGCTTTGTTCAAACACTGGATCCTGAAGATCAAGACTGACGAATGATATTTTGGTCAGATGGGAAGGGAAATTGCCTTGATTGTGTCCCAAGCAGGCAATTAAGAGATGATAAATTGGAATCCCTGTGAAGCTGGAAACCATAACTCTCAGATGTGTCATGCACTATGAAGTGTAAAACACCAGATAATAATAATAATAAATACTATTACTAATTGTAAAAGTATGCAAATAAACATAAGCATAGAATGAGATGATTTAAAAGCTAGAGTTTGTTTGGAAATTTCTACCTTAACTTATGAAGTTAATAATTTTCCTACTTTTCTATGTAGCATTTGAGTCAACTGTCCCTTGTAATGTAAAAGTAATAATTTAATGCTTTAACATTTGTCAATTCTATAATTTCCATGTCTAGCATTTTATCAGAATACTTGTAGCAAGCAGTAGAACAAAAAATGTTACAAGGGGGCACTATATCAGCCATCTAGCATAACAGAAAGCCATGGTACTTACCTTCTCTTGGTTGTACAGGTTGCATGGAAAATAAAATCTAAATCATAACTCATAATACTGACATCTTATAAAACATGTTGAAGGAACAGCAGGATTTTATATTTATTTTTTTTTTAGAGAATTTGTAAGTTATAAGACCTTGCAAAACAAAAGAAAATCTGAATTTAAGATCATGTGGAGCTCAGATCTGGGAAAATGTTTCTGCGCTTGTCTTATTTTACATTTACAGACTGCTTCATTTTACTCTTCTTAGGTGGAATATATTGGGAATCTTTGTCACTTCCAGTATGTAAGTGCATTGCTACCACCATTACAGCCGTGGATATTCTTTGTCATTGTCAAACAGTAGGAGCAAAATGATTGCTTCTGGAAATTGTATTTTACTATAAGCTCTTCTTCCAGGTTATTTTGGATTAAAACCAACTTGCAGAGGATAATGGCAAAGTTCAGGAAGGCACTGTAACTGTGAGCAGGGAGCACAGCTAAGAGGAGGTTGCTACCTTTCATGAATACTAAATTTCATATAAGACAATCTACCTGTTACACTCGTTTCTGGGTCATGTCTGCTGCTAAGTGAATATCCATCACCTAGCAGGCATAGAAGTTTTCACAGCCATTGCAATATGCAATCAGTGGATGTCTTTTTTTTATTTTAAAAAAAGACACTTCAGGAGATGTACTCAGTGATATTCATGCAGATAATATGACCTAAGTGAATACTATTGAACACAGTCTAGCACGGGGACTTCTGGGGATTTAATTTAATTATTCTGATTACCTACTTAGCTGACTTTCTTCAATAGCAGAATAATGAAAATTACTTGTCCACAAAATTATCTGAAATTGAACATTAACTTTGACATTTTTTTCTGCTCAGAGTTTGAAAAAGAAACAAGCGTCGTGTTTGGAAAGCCTCGAGTTTCCTTGCATCCAAGAGCTTTTAATTTTTGTCTGTTTTTTATTTTCCTCTCTGTATTGCAATGTAGACTAATACTTTGGTATATGGTAACTAGAAATTTCAGTAAAAATGGAGGCAAAATATTAAATATGAAGGTGTTTGTCCTTTCGTCTGCTTATCAACTAATATGTGTTGCAGAATTAATTCCCACTGAGTTTTTGAAATGTTCCACTACTTACTTTTGAGTACAGGTTTCTGAACCAATTAGAACTGAGTCTTTTTAAGGTTTCCGTTCCAATCACTTTATATCTTAAAGAGGCAGGAAACACACAATCAAAAAATTATTGTAATATTTTTTGTGAGGTGTGGTTTCATTCATTTCATCTGAAGTTCATCTTCATTAACTGTATCTGAAAGGAAAATGGGCAGTGTTTTAATGGGATTTATTTAAAACAGAGAACAAGGAAAAGCAACTGCAGAGACACTTATAAACACAAACTATCTGCTTGCTAATCACAGATAGAAAGAATAACAAAATTAGTTTAAAGGTCATTCAAAGAACAGTTATTAATGACTTGTTTTATTTTCTCAACTGAGGATCAGGGTGAATGTGCCTTACAGAGAGAAAGCTCTTCAGATGAGTCTGAGTGGCGCTTTTAACCCTTTATTTTAAATTCTTGAATGAGAATAGTTTAAAAATTGTTTATTTGATCTACACCTGAAATCTAGGTTTTCTTACAAGTTCATGGAGAGACAGAGGACTCTTCAGTGGGGAAATCCTTTCTGCAGGGAGGTGCCTGAGATCAAAAGACACATTGGCAGAGTGCCTACTTTTCTCTGTGATGACAGATGGAACCCCATGACCAGCTTAAGCTTTGCTCCTGATTTATAAGCAGCTGGAGTTACATGAAACAAAACCCTCGTATCTGTAATTTGAGTGACAGTATAATATTGGAGAAGCAGAAGCAGAATATTGGAAAAGTTTGGACGTAAGAGTAGTTGAAGTCCAAGACCAAATTACCTATAGGATCCCCTAAAATGCTTCAGTAGTTAAATGTGCTTAAAAGCTGAAATACTGTGAGCTGGCAAAAGCCTCTGTGACAGTGTTTGTCTACCTGTGTGATAAAAAGTAAGAGTTGCTATAGTGTCTAGAGGTGAAAGGGAAAGTTTTCTTACTTATTAGCAGATACGGCTTTTTTTAATTAAAAACTTCAAAGTAGAATTATTATGGAAGAGATTAAATGTGCATATGCATTTTTGAGGGCTGAGGTCTTATGCTGCAAGATTTAGCAAAGAATTAACATTCATTTGAGCTCTTTTCCTGAATCCTTACTGGGTTTAGTTTACAAATGCAGAGATGAGTCCTCTATATCAGTAGTAATTATCTATAAAGCAATGCAGGGATTTTGAGGAGAAAATAAGTGTTTTGATTTTAAGCTAGATAAAATTTTAGTGGCCTTATACATGTTGCTTTTTAGATTTTGTAAGTATGACCTTTCTTCTAAGTTAGAAAGGGAAGTTTTACCTCACTGTCAGACTGTTCTAGGCAGTAGGCAAGCCCTGCTGCAGTAATTAAAGTGTAAAAATTATCGAGGGTGATTTATTAATTTTAATAATTTGGATAATATTTATCTGTATTTTCATCATTTAAAGATTCATTTGAAAGACTGTTAATTCAAAATTGTATCCTGGAAATATACAAACTTAAAAGAGGTATAAACATTGTTTTTATCAGATTTCTTATGAGATATTTATGCTTTTATTGTAGTTTGTTGATGCGTCTCGTAAGCAGTACTTACTGCATCCAAAAAAACCCTCTAAAAACAAAAAACCCTCAACAATAACAAAAGATTCTCTTGCCCCTTTTTTTGGGGTGGTTTTGTTTGTTTGTTAGATTTTTTATGGCACTTACAATGAAAATAATTAGCTTTCTCTTAACTTCCTGTAAGAAATTTATTAGGGAGGGGTAAGATCCACAGTCCAATTTCTGCCATCAGAAAATTGGTCAAGGTTTAGAACCCAGACTAAAATTAATCTGTAACATCTGAAGCCCTATTTTTACTCTGATCACCAGGAGCTAAAATTCCTGGGAGACCAGAGCCTGCATACCTGTCTCAAAATTACTGGACATATGGCAATGCACTGGGAAAGCAGCAGAATTTCCAGTGCCTGTTTCCTGTCAAAATACGATATAGAAGCCAAATTCTAAGCTAATCTATTGTGGCAATCCTGTGACTTTTCCCCAGGGCATACCCCATAAAAACAAAGACATTTCAGCTAGTTTGTAATTGGACAATTACCTTTTACAGGCCCGTAAATGCTGACCTGGAGACTTGTGTCCCATTAATCATTTGTCTACCAAATGGCATGTGCATATTTATTTCCTAATGGTCACTATACCTACAGAAAAAAGAAAAAAAAGTCTGTTTACTATTTCGTATGGTTAAAAATGTATAACAGCTGTAATTTGTTTCAGTCTCTCAGATAGCCAGAGGATTAGAGCACTTAAAGCCTTTTACTTCTGGAGACCTGGGTTCAAATAATTTGTTTGAATTGACAAGGAAAATGTTTTGGCCTCAACATATTTCTTACCAGATGTTTGTACACAACAACAATCATCCACATAATTCACCATGACTGATAATCTCTGTTCAGAAGAGCATTTTTACATCTAAACCAACAGGATACAATGCTGATCCCTGTTCAAGCACCATAGCTACTCACAGGAAGGTGGAAGAAAAAAAAGAATAGAGAAACATTTTCTAATGCACATATACTTTAAGTAAATTTTACTAGATGGCCTCAGCTTTTTGGTTGTTTTTCTGGTAAAAATCTCATAGAGAAAAGAGAACTTCACCTGGAGCCAATTTGCTTGATGGGCCCTATAGTTTTTTGTGACTTGCGGTCAGAGTAAAGAAAGCAGTATCACCATATTTGTTCAGGCATTAAAATCTCAGTAACTGGCTATTAATAAATACCAGTGAGGCACAGTTACCAGAAAGTGACTCCAAATACGCATTTTTTGAGAATAGCTGGAGGGAAAGTACATTTGCAATGCGGAGGTCTAAGTTCTAAACATAAGAAATAATGTTCTATTTATTTTGAATAGTATCTTGATTTTCTGAGTCACACATGTAAAGAAGACTTCAACAAAACCACTCATTTTCAGGTCGCAATCAATACTTTAGACATTAAGACATGAAGTTTAACAGCATGATTTCTGTCTGTAATCCGGTATGTATACGAAGAAATATCTTGATTTTTCACTATCAATATTTAATAAGTGTCTGATTAGCATTTCTTTTTTCATAGTAACTTTTCCTTGCCCACACACAAAATTTAATGGTAGACAACTATATTGTGCTGTCTGTTTTCAGCAAGCCAATTTTTGTGGTTTGTTTGTTTCTAACTATATACCAAGCTTACAAAAGTACCCATATATTTATCTGTACAAATCTTGTAACTAGCCCATGCTGTCATATCAAATAAGGATATTGATGGACAAGATCAAATAAGAAAAAGAGCTTCATATGTGAAATTTCATTGGGGTGGATTTACTGAAAGAACAGAAAACAGAAAAATTAAGAAACTGCTTTCTATGTAATGGATTCTTTTTAATAACAAGTTAAAATTGTTATGAAGTATTTCATGATGAAAAATTATATGGTGTTTTCGTCTGTTCTATTCTAAGCTTTTCTTGTCATAGGGCAAATATGGTAAGAATTGGACAGCTAGACTAACTGAAGATGACAACAGGAGAAAGGACAAAGCAAAAAAGTCTGCTGTAATTTAATTTTAAAAGGTACCATCATTTATTTTCAGTTGGCATTCAATTTTCAATACACTCATTTTAAAATGCATTACTGTTTCATTTTGAATGTTACGGCAATTTGGGAATTGACTTAGCTTTTCTCAGAGTTACAGATATGAGGCATATTAATGAACAGGAGTTTCAGATGACAAATGATGCTTGAAGTTTCCATGTCTTTTAATTCATTTTTTATTAGAACATGGATGTTTTCTGAAATATAGATGGCATTTGCCAGACAAAATGGTCATCTGATTTCAACATACAATGTGATGCTTCAGTGAAGTCTGAACTTTGCAGTGATTTAAAATTCATTGGTAATAGTGCTACAAAGGCTGTGTTCCTTGGCTCAGAATGTAATAAACTGCAGGAGAATGTCTCCTTTGCAGCCACACTGAACATTCAGTCTATTTCATTTTTTGGTGGTTTGTTTTTTTTTTATATGAATGCTATGATAACCTGTGAATGCTTCATGTGCTCCATGTTTCACTGTGCTTAGGTTTTCTGAAGCATGTGCTGTTGCACAAGCATATTACTAAGGGAAGGAAAGGGAGTGGCAGAAACTGAATTGTGTTTGTTTAGAACACAGTAGAAATATATTTATGTCTACCCATTACAAAACTAACACATGCAGATTAAAATTAATTCTGGAGAAGATAAATTCATTTTGTTGTATATTTGCAAACCCAAGATTAGGCTTATAATAACTAATCTGAATCAGTTAATGTGAAATGATTGAAAACAAAAAAGTGGATTTCTTGCATTCAATTTTTCTTCCTACTCAGCTCAGAAAAGATTACAATTAAAAATATTTTCAAAACTCTCATTGCATCCAGAATACATAAAAAAAAACCCACATGGTAGAGGGCCTTAATTGATTCCACGTGCCGCCCCCCCCCCTCTTTTTTTTTTTTCAAGGACTACAGAAGCCAAATTCTGAATTCTATGCAAAAAGTGGAATTCACCCATTATGTTATCTTTAATTTATATATATATATATGTACATATATATATATACTGGTGTTAATCAGTTATCATTACACATAGCTGCTCCATTTCTCTACTCTAGATATATAAATTACTCTTTTACTTAAAGTGCCACTGAGACTGTCTTGTGCTTAAATCTTCACAAAAATTCTGTGTTTGTCTGTGCATAACAATAAAAATACTCATCATTCTTACTAGAGCTTTAACCCTTCCAGGAAGATGCAACTTCAAAAATGTGCATGAGGAAGCAGCCAGGAACCAACAGCGGCTCCACCTGGGGCTGTGTCCTCACCAATGGGACCCAGTCCCACATGGGCTGAACACAGCAGGCAGGGCCAGGTCCTGCTAATGGGATCCATCAACAAGCAGAGACAAGAAAATGATGCACCAGGTCCAGGGTCCTTCCATAGAATCCAGCCTGGAGCAAAAGCAGACAGGGTGGGAGACCAGGCTGAAGAAAAGATACAACACAAGGCCAAAGTCCATCCAGGACCAGTTCAATACTTATTACCATTTGGGAACATTCTCCTTGAAGGCATAAATAAATGATGGCTCGTAAACTCAAATCATTCACTGACAGTTGGGTAGGAAATTTTAGAATCTTCTAGTGTTTCCTCATCAATTATTTTACCCAATCCCATCTGTTTGGAAATTATTATGCCTCTTTTATTCCTTAAGAAAATCTTTTGGAACACTGATGTTTTCTGAAAACTTTTTGAAGGACAGGAACTAATGGCACCCTGAGATAAAAAAGATCCAAAGTATAAACATGTTGATTCTCCAGGAGAGTGTGGGCACTGGCCGTGTTACACCAGTACATTTCATGGTTTTTACTTGATTAGCAGTGGTATCACATGAATATTTAATAACATCTACCATGGGTTTTTTAAACTTTTAAATTGTACTGATAGCTGTGCAGTGAAACCTGAAAACAGACTGGCAATAGTTTAATTTGTATTGAATCACTGAAGGCTTGCCCCAAAACCAGTGAAAACCATGAAAGTTTTTCTGAGGTGTTGGGGCAGTGCCTCTTGATATTCAAGGCTGTTAGCTGATGGTGAATGTAAGATGACAGAGTCACTCACAGGAAAGAAAACATTTCCACCCAACAATGTTTATGGAGAATTTCTCATTAACTGAAATTGATAGTTCCATACGCATACTTAACTGGAATAAGAAACTAGGCATTTTCTCTTCAAATAAAGTCTTTAGTATTATTGATTTACTGTGAAAGAAACTCAGGTGAGTATGAAATTTGTTTAGGACTGCAGCATACAATGAAATTTAATTCACTTTAATCACTTGAAAATGCTCTGTTGACTCGCATTATCTCGAAGGAATTATTTATGTGAGTCTCCTATATGTGATACCACAAGAAGCAAATAAGCAAACTGAAAGTTTTTCACAACATGATACACTGTACTTAGAGTCTGAGAAAAAGATGATGAACAATTACACTGAAAGAGTTTTAGCTGATGTCATTAATTTTACTTTACTTCTACTGCAGTCAACATATAGAATGTTTTACAGCATGGCAGACTGTAAAATTTTATATGGTTGACATCTTTCTTTATGTCAAAGCATCAAAGAGCTAAAGTTCTGTGGTAAAGAGTAGTGCAAGTGCTGAGGTGCCAGCAAAACCTGTACTCAGATGAGGTTTCTCTGCTGTGGAAGACTAAGTTCAAGACCCTAAATGCCTGATAATGCAGAAAGCATGAACACCATCCAAGTCCAAAGGGCTTAGTATGCTGCTGGAACTACAGCACAGCAGAGAGGGAACAGTCCTGGAGGTTCAAGGAATGTGTCGAAGACAACTTCCTGACACAGCTGGTGAGTGAACTAACCAGGTAAGGTGTCCTTCTAGACCTGCTTTTTGTGAACAGGAAAGGGCTTGGTAGGAGATGTGACTGTTGGAGGCTGTCTTGGGTACAGTGACCACAAATTGTTAGAGTTCTATATTCTAAGAGATGCCAGGAGGGCAGGCAGCAAAACTGTCACCCTGTACTTCCAAAGGGCAAATGTTAACTTGTTCAGTAGCCTGATTGCCAGAGTCCCTTGGGAATCTGTTATGAAGAGTATAGGAGTCCAGGACAGCTGGATGTTAAGGAGGAAGTCATGAAGGCACAGGAGCAGGCCATCCCCATGTGCTGTAAGGTGAGCCACTGGCATAGAAGACCAGCCTGGCTGAACAGGGAGCTTTGTCTGGCGCTCAGGGACAAAAAGAGAATCTATGGCCTTTGGAGGAAGGGGCAGGCCACTCACAATGACTGCAAAAATGCTGTGAGGTTATGCAGGGAGGGAATTAGAAGGTCCAAAAAATGGGTAGACAAGGTGTTTCGGGAGATGGTTGAGTAGTTAGGGGTTGTAGAGCAGACAGCTGGACTTGATGATCTTGAAGGTCTTTTCCAGCCTTGATGATTCCATGATTCTATGATTTATTCATGACATGGAGGATCAACACTGCTCTGAGCATCAACCACAGTAGCTATAGATGCTTCCACTCACAGTCACACGTGGTGATGCCAACTTTACTTCTGTTAATCTAACCTCTGATGATTCTTTCTTAGGGTTGGGACACCAAAAACTTTCTCTCTCAGAGGCATATTTTTCTTCATAGGAGAATGCCTCAGCCATCAAGAAACACAGGCTATTCTGTGGACAAACAGAGAAAAGAAGCTGTCCTCCAGCTTTCAAATTATTGCTGAGCAAAATCAAGATTCACTATGTCAAGAGAAAGGCAAGTTAGCAAGGTTAAAACTTTTTAGTCTTGCACCCAAGAGACAAATATTGTTACATGCAAAATTTCGCTATCTGCAAAAAGCGGACACAAGATTTATATGCAGATCTAAGAATTTATTGTTAGTTCAATTTACAGTTTAACAACCTAATCAACAAGAACTAACCTCTTATTTTCAGTCCAACTCCAAGAACAGTAACACTTCTAGTCTAAATTATGTAATTATTAAAAAAAAGCCTTATCCTCAATTAACACTTTTATACTTCCTAATATTCTTTTCTCTGATATTGCACTCAGTCCTCCAAAGATGTTCTAGGGCCTAAAATTGACTATCAAGCATCACTATTCCTGAATAAGAAGTGTGAATGTGTGCATGTGTGCTTGTACCTGCATGCTCATGCAAGTACAGGACTGTGTATGGGTGTACGTGGGCATGTTTTAGAGAGTCATCAGTGTCCTGAGCTCTTTGCTGTGAGGAGTTTGATATTCCTGGTGAAGGTTTCTGCCTCTCACAGCCTGCTCACTTGCTCTTTCTTCATTGCTTCCCAGAAGGATTTTGCTATCTAATCACCTAAATATACATTAGTGGTCAGATTTCCAAGTCCTCCAATAATTATTTTTGTACCTCAAACTTCTAAAAAGGGAGTACCAGCATATGTACCATTTAAGCTAGCTTCAAGTTTGAAAATTTCTCATTCGGGGCTTATTCAGCCAATTTTGTATGTGAAAGGTCTTTTTATACTATAGCTGTGGAAAACCCAGACAAAATCTATTCTTCCAACTTTGCATGTTCTTTCTCTTCACACTAGACATTCAAGAACATATTTAAACTGTAGATCAAACACTATATGGGCTTAATTAAAATCTAATGGTAGAATTCATCTAAGAATAAACAGAGCATTACAGTGAAAGGGGTATGAAATACGCACATAAACACTTCTAGTGCTCATTCATTTTTAACATAAACAAGGTTTGCGAAAATGTAAAATTTAAATAAGCAAACAAAAAAACAGAAAGCAAAATGAATAAAAAAATGAAGTAATTTAAGTTTCAGTTCTCAACTATATATATATATATTAATTGTCCTATATGTATACATATATATATATTCTCAAAAATTAGCAGTTAAAATTAATGTACAAGTGAATTTAGAAACTTTTATGTATATGAGATAGTGCATGTGCCTGAAAATCTTGTGGTTGCACTCACTTTGGTTGTAAAACTAACTTTCACAGTTGTTTTTCAGAATGCCATTATATGATTTCAAGTACTTCATACTGTTATGTATCTGCCTCATGCTAACAAACTTAATAGACTGTACTTTTCCTGTAGAACAGTATAGCAGGAGTGCAAAAGGGCATCATCTGAAGATATCCTGTGGTGCTTTGCACTTAACCTTGAATTACCAGTTAGATGATTCAAGATAAGAGGGGGATTTGCAATAGTTATTCATTGCAAACACTTACATGGAATAGTCATATGAATAGCAGTACTGGATGGAACCAAATATCATCAGCTTGATCTAGTAACTTTCTTCAGAGATGATCAGAGTAGTCGTATAGAGAAGAATATGAGATAAATATAGGGTTATTTATTTTTTCTGTCATATAATAATTTCATCTAATACTCCTTCTCTCTTGTATTGTGCATAATTACTCCCTGTGCCACCCACAATTACAGACAATTATGTTCCCCCTGAGCTATCTCTTTGCCAGGCTAAGTGGTCTCAGTCTATCCCACAGTTAATATCTGTGACTATTGTTTTATTCCTATCTCTGTCTTTTCTAACTGTACCACATCATGCCTGGCATTGAACAAAAAGAATTTTACTTTATTAAAACACAGGTGTACCATGAATTCTTAAATTGCAATTATTTGTCTTTTATTCCTTTCCTGCTAGTATACAGGATTCAGATTGTTAGTTGTTGGGTGTTTTATTACTATTTACAATTTATGTTTCCACAAAATTATCTATTATAACTTCAGATGTTATCTCCTGAACTGTAGTAGTTTGTTCTGAATAAGCTCCTACATAACCCACCTGCAATATTTTCAGGTACAAGTATCTGTATATGTAAATCTTGCGTGTTCAGTTACATGCATGTGTTATATTTGTAAATTAACTAATTTTGTTGCAATGTTAATTTGTGATACACAAGCAGATGTGATTACATATTTTAAGAGCCCTTGATCTTAATCTCATTGTCCTCAATATTCCTTTTGACCAAACTGATACTCACTCTAAAACTGCTGCCAGTATGATTATAATACGTTTTTATCTAGACATTATTTACATTCAGATGGAAACTCATGCTTGAATAATCCAAAGTGCTTTCATTTGCACAGGGTTGCTGTAGCTACAATATGGAGAGATGAGACATGTATTAAATGTATGCACATGTAGGCCAGGCGACCCACACACAGGTTTGCATTTCTAGATCACAATCTTGCGTTGGCTGTGGACTCTTGCACACTTCCTGCATACTTGCCCTACAATCCTGTATTTAATTCCCCTTTACAACTAACAGGAGTTATAGTTTAGAGTCAAATTAAAAGAAATTGTAATTTAGGATGAAATTGGTGGTACTATCATGCTGATAAGAAGCTACACAATAAAAGTCTACACAGGCGCTAACTATATATCACAAAAACATCCATGTACTGAAAAAATGGATTAATTAAACACTTTTTTTGTTGCTTCAAGTAAGCAAAATGCTTCTAGAACATTATGTCCCTGCATGATGCAAAATACTGGTGATGCAGGGGATACAAAATATTTCCATGCATTTCATTTAAGTGTCCACTGTCCACAGAAAAGCCTCTACAGTAGTGTAGCTGCATTGCAATAAGGGAACAAAATCTTAATCCTCCAACCTGATACATTACCCCGTTCTTACTAGATATTTGTTGATAAAAGATGAGACACGTGTCACAGCTCATTGTTTCTTGGTCTTGTACTGCTTAGTCATAAAAGATGAGCTTTTTTCAATGTCCTAATGGCTGAAAACCAGTTTGTATCATTGCTCAGGACAGCTATGGGTCATAATACATACATAAATGTGATTTTCTTTATTTTTCCATAGTATCTCAGACACCCATCTAGAATACCCATAAGTTTCAATATATTTTTCCCTTTCTTTTCCCTTTCCCCTTTCCTTCTCTATTCCCTTCTCTTCCTCCTCAATAGCTGTCCCTAATCTTATGTTCTGAGCCACCAGCAGAACTCTAGTGCAATGGCAAAGCATTACATTCAGTATTCACACATGATAGAGAAATGATCTTATGAAAGAATACAAAACATCACTGGAATCAAAGCAAATACTTTCTTAATACAATAGCTGCACAGTACAGAAAAAAAGGCTTTAGAAAAGAAAAACATGATATGTTCAAACTTTTCATAATATTTAATAATAAAAGGTACATTTTCATTTCTTCCAACTCAAAAATTGGTGCATTACATATGAAATTACTGTGAAAAGCATGTTTAAGTTGTACTCTGAATTAAATTCAGCCTCTTGGTTATACAGAAATACAGATTGGCTTTTTATTTGCCCCAAGGCACTTTTGTTCTATCTCCTGTGTAAAATCAACTGCTGCTAATTCCTTGGTTTGTACTACAGAGCCTCCACTTTGGGTGATTAAAAATCTTTTATGTTGGAATATTTATTATTTTTCAATAGGCAATGTGTTAAGGAAAATAGGAAGTTGTCTTTGTTGGGGATAGAATGGGGGAATGTTCTGAATTTCTGAGAAACCTTTAGGTATTTGGGTATGGCAGGAAGGGGAAGTTTCCATTTCTTTTGTTGTTCTGATGTGAATTCTCTGAAGTTTTTCTTCCTGAAAACATATTTTCTTATGAAGCTTTTTTGAGTTTGTCAAATGTATTTCTGTAATCAAACAGATGCAATAACAAAGCAAGCTTATTCAAAATTCAGAAAGAATGATCAGTCACAGGTTTGCAAAGCAGGAAAATAGAAGCTGAGGTTCTGAGCTATTCCCAAGAATATAGATTCAAAAATTACAAGTGAGATTCTGCACGGGACCTCTTAGAGCAAGTCATGTTTTATGGTCAGTCCAACTCAGAGCTACTGCTGTTCATCTGCAGGATTTTATGGCACCTTGGCTGCTCCTCAGATATCACATAGAACAGGCAGTGCAGACACTGGGAGAAGATACTATAATTTCTAAGTACTTTGGTGCATTGTGTCTGCAACCACTAAACTGAGGCTATATCTAGACTGTGGGCCAGTTTCTCCGGCAGTTACAATACCAGTCATCTCAATCAGAGCGCTGAATGTAACACACTGCAGTTCCTATAAGACTTATACTCCCAATTTCCTTGCCATGGAAAACAGGGCATGAGGAAGATGAGGAGCAGAAGAAACTACCCATGTCTTGTCCCACAGTGTGTCAACATATATCTGGGATGTGCACTTTGCTAAAGACAAGGAGAGAAATCACAGACTGTGCAGTTTGGACATAGCCTTGGAGAGCTCTGAAGGGCACTTCATAAATGTCCACACTGTTTCATACTGCATCCAAAAGCAACTCTGCTCCTTTTACCTTGTGTCCCAGGTTTTCATGTCCTCTTTATAATAATCATGCAGGAGACTCCACAGGTAGCATCAAAGAGGGTCTTGTCTCTCTCGCTGCTGTCTCATAGCAGGGTGTCTCCTCTTAATGGCTGCAAAACTCCTGAGCTGTGAGCAGTTCCAAAATGTCCCAGAGCTGCTGGAGAGAGTGGCAGAGCAGAGAAGAGCTGAGGGTAGAGTTATGAGGGTCAGGAATGCACGGGCCTAGGGATCAATGGTGATGGATAGACAGAGTCCTCCTTGGATGCTGGCTGTGGATGGAAGAGAAGGGAAGAAGAAATAGGAACGGGCTTGACTTCTGTGATCCCTGACCTTATACTGAGCTTACATAGATACATGAATGGAATGGAATGGAATGGAATGGAATGGAATGGAATGGAATGGAATGGAATGGAATGGAATATTATGGCCAATTTTGCTGTCCGTCTAGTCCACTCTTTCCTAGGGGAGGGCTGCAAATATGACTCTTCTGCTCCTTTAGCATCTGCGGTCACAGATTAAACAAGCAGAGCAAAGCATCTTTGATGTCTTGGAAGTAACATAAACCTTCCAGGATTATCAGTCCACTAGCTAGAAAACTTGTTGCTGTGTAAAAGAGAGGTCACTTTAGAAAAAAAAAAAAATCGGTAAGAGGAAAATTAGCTTCATCCTGGCTCAAACCAAGACACCTGGAGTCCTACCACATACATTGCAAAATATCCCTTGGAAACAGTTTTATAGCTATCTTCCCTAACTCCTCCTCCAGAGGATCCTGTAACAAGGAGCTCAGGACAAGCATTAAGCACACTGCCAGCGCAAGACAATAAAATATTTAACTTCAGTGTTTCACAGTAGATTACAGTGCTCTGCATTAAAACAATGCCAATACACTAACTCCTAGGCTTCTCCACAGGAAGGAAGAATTAGAGAATCATCATAGAATCATAGAACGGTTTGGGCTGGAAAGGACCTTAAAGATCCTCTAGTTCCACCTCCCTGCATGGGAAGGGACACCTCCCACTAGACCAGGTTGCTCAGATCCTCATCCAACTTGGCCTTGAACACTTCCAGGGATGGGTTTTCCACAGCTTCCTTGGGCAACATGTTCCAGTGTCTCACCACCCTCATACCAAAGAATTTCCTCCTAATGTCTAACATAAATCTCCCCTCTTTCAGTTTTAACCTATTACCCCTTGTCTTCCTCTTACCTCCATTACCTCCTCTCCTCCCCTGCTCTAGTAAGATATCCCTCACCAGCTTTCCTGTAGGTCCCCTTCAGGTACTGAAAGACCACTATGAGGCCCCCTGGAACCTTCTCCAGACTGAACTACCCTAACTCTCAGCCTGTCTTTGTAGGAGAGGTACACTAGCCTTCAGATCATCTTCATGGCTCTCCTCTAGACTCTCTCCAGGAGCTCCATGTCCTTCTTCTGTTGGGAGCCCCAGAACTTGACATAATACTCCAGATGGGGTCTCATGGGTGCATAGTAGAAGGGGAAAATCACCTCCCTTGACCTGCTGGACATGTAGCCCAGGACAACAGAGCTAATTTCTGTGCAATAGTATATATGGAAAAATTAACCCAGTGATGTCTTTCTTAAAAATATCTCTGCTGACACTCAGGGAAAAAAAAAATAATAAAAAAAATTAAAAGGAGCTTAGAAAAGTTAATGAAAAGCCAAACATTTTTGTATCCTGTAGTCTTTATGCTAGACTTTCTATCCTCCGGCTGCACTCTGAGACTTTCTTAGGGGACTATCTGTCCCCTAACCAGGGACCGAAACAAAGCCATATTAAAACCGTGCCCTTTGGAAAGTAGAAAATCTTCCTGAGTAGACATCATCAGAAAACAAGGTAGTTATGAACACCGTGACAGTTGCTTGCCGCACAAACCCCTACATTTGCTTCATGAGCTCTTAAATTCTGCTTATCTGCCTCATCTACTCGCTTTGCTGCAATGTAAATAAGATCTCTAGGGTTGAAAGAAAAGGTTAATACACAATGCATAAACAATACCAGAATCTCATCCTACAGGAAATAACCAATTTTGCCAGTTGTATGGAACACAAACTGAATTTTTGAGAAAATACCTGCTGTTCGATGACAGAGAAGACGGTTTGTCAAGAGCAGAAAGGGTTAAATCACAGTGCAAGGACTGAGAGCACTGCTCATGGCAGCAAATATTGTGAGCAAAAGATGCCAAGATACAGTACCTAAAAAGAAGATTAAAGTGAAAAAATCTTGATAGATAATTAAGTATATTTAAGATTTTCTTCTAATATTGTATTCTACTAATTTGCTTTGAGCACATAAAGAAAATTTTAGTGAGATTTATAGAAAAAAAGTTTTTCCCAGGTGTTTTTTTATTAAAATACTGGTCAGACTAAGGCTCTAAACTTTTGTTTTTGTTAGTGCTAAAAATGGGAAAACTTTATCATTCTTTCAGCTCTTACACATTTTTGGGAATGGCTGCTGAAGTTTCAAAATTAAACCTATAATGATGATCTGTTACAAACACAGTGAGTAAAACAGAAGAAAAGAACTTTGCTGCAGGGAAGCCCTGTTATGAGGTAGCAGTCTGGCTGAAATAACATGTTGTTTTCTCTAAAAAAACCCAAAACAAACAACCCTGGTTCTTTCATTATTGCAGTTCCTGAAATAAAAAGTCTAGAAGAATCCCAGGAGACCTTAAGACTCTAGCAGTCTGGTAAAATCCTTTATTGAGTCTTGACCACCTGTTAGACTTACAGACATTCAGCTTTCTTAAGGCACCTCATGTTCTTCTGCTCATATCTCCACACATTTGGTGAGTGAAGTACTTCATGAAGAAAGCAATTTTTTCCTACTGCACACCAGAAAAAAAAACATCCAACCATGCCAATCTAAAAGTTGTATAGAATAAAATACTTGAGTCTCTCTATATTCATTACTTTAGCAGTTTTGGTGCCTTCATTTTCACCTTACAGCCCCCAGAGAAGAACTCAAAGCATAGAGCTGAGCATGAAGGATCATTGTGCCATATGGAATGAGTTATGGAGTTCATAAGAATTTTCCAGAAGATCAGGCTAGAGCTGTGTGGTAAGAAGTGCAGCAATGTAACTGAAATCACTCCCATTTCTGAAAGTCATACACCTGGACCATATTTGAAAAAAAACCTTTTTACAATCCAGAACCTTAATCTTTTATAAAGGACCTATATACAGAAAATTCCATATTGCAGCTAAAAGATGTGGAGAAATTAAAACATTGAATAAATTGGCATTTTTAAAAAGTATTTTTATTTTGTTACATTAGCATTTTCCAATGGCTTTAAAAGCAGAAATTTCCAGTCAATTCTACAGCTGTGTTACTACACTTAATAACAGCAATATGCTTTCTCACTCTCCTAATATTCAACCTTTTACCATAGGTTTGTTTCACATGTGTAGTTTTAGAATAACATCATCTGGTTCTTTTATAGCAGATACACAGTTGTGCCTACTATATAAAAGGCAGAGTTATTTCAACAGATGCAAATACACATGACCTCAGTCCACTGTGATTAGAGTTGACAGAAAACAGCTCTGGTCCAAAAATCTTGTAGGAACATTATAATGGCACTGTGCCTAAATTAAGATATTTTGCCATGCTGATCAGCTTGGGAATAGGATTATATCTGCTGGTTAACAACTAATACCCTGCTAACATAAATCATGAAGAGGAGAGTTTGCATCAGTCTTAGACAGCCATTTAGACATATTCTAAGACTGCAAACAAGTTTCCATCATTACTCCCATTTTTCAAGTTCATGGAAGGTAACATTCTGCTTTTAAGATATTTTCTACAGTTTTTTCTCTTAAAAAAACCCACAATTTTCTTCAATTATTGAGAAAAAACCCTTTCAACTGTTTTTAATTCACCTGTAATCCTTAAAAGAAGGCAAACCAACAGTTTAGAGGGCACATTTTACAGCTGTTAATTATTTAGAAACTAGTTCTAACTGAAGTAACAGAACTGGAAGGAGATGGACACAATTTTCTTCAAGCAATGAGATCCTGGGATGAAATCTACCATGCTTGGTCTCTATCCAACAGCAACTTGTTTTTTTTTTTAAGAGCAAATTCCATTATCTGTTCAAGGATACCTTGAGTAAGTGTGCTGTGAAGTAATATAACCTTTTCTTTAAATAGGGATATAGCAATAAGTATTGAAAAGTTTCCATTGAGTAAGAATACTTGTGCTTCGTTTAAAAAAAAAAATAAAAAATTGAAAATTACAATTCTTTGAAAAAGACTTTTTGAACATACATAATAGAAAGCAACTAATTTTTTTTGTCATCGTAGTGGTGTGCAATATGCTGTTTGGACTATGAGCTCAGTCTAACTTTTAGAGAAACAGCATGAGAAGAATAGTCCTCTTTCCATGTGCCAGTTGCAATGCAACATCCCAAAGTTAAGCACCTCAGTCCACATGAGATGGTCTGAGGCAATGAAGGTCCTATGCAACCCAAGCAGTGAGAAGAAAGCAAGTCAAAGGTCTGTGCAATACATGGAAGGCACGGCTGCCTAGCCCTGGGCTATGAGCTTCCCAGGCAGAATCCACAGCTCTGGCTCTGCATCTGGGCAGGTCTAGCATCCAACTGAGCTACTCTTTCTTCCAATGACATAACCACCTTAAATGTCCTGAAAAGTCAGAACTCTAGAAGGCAGGCTATCAACAAAGGGGTTCAGGCCACTGAACAAACTTTCTGCCCCCATCTTTCCCATCTTCCTCCTTAGAAGCAGGAGAGCAGAAACAGGTCCTTTAAACCTTTCATTTTCTGTGGCAGAAAGTGACTTTGGTGCAGCCTTTGCCCCAGATCCTCAAAGTCAAAATTCATTTCTGATTCTACAGAATTTGCAGAGTGTGATGGCTGCATTTCCCCATGTCATGGTGTTCATTAACAGAAAGGAAAATGAGCATGATAGGAAGACTAGTGGTTGCAATGTAATTCCTTATCTATCTTTGGATGCTTTCCAGTACACACAATTATTAAGGCAGCTTCTGTACACTATTTGATCAAAGGAGAGCTCTTAAGCGAAGTAAGGAGTTCCCTTAAGAAAAGTGCACTTTAGGCAAAAATTAAAAAAGAAAACAGACCAATTCAACATTTGAATCAATATTCTAATGAGTATCCAGTTTAAATGTGCAAATAACTTCCTTCAATCTTAGGATCTTCACTCCATTGCAAACTCAGTTAATTGCATTAAGCATCTTTCTCATGGGTTGTGTAGCATTCGGGATGACCAACTTGCCCTTAGAGAAAAGTCAACAACCTGAATATAAATGTGATGGAAAAGCATAAACCTCACACTTGCTGGTTTCAGTCAAACTTCAGTGACTCCGTTTTGGATACCGGATATACACGGATCCTTTTCTCAAACACTAGAAATATGCCAGCAGTCTGGCACATGTAATCCTCTTTATCTATCTACATGAAATTTTTCTTATATGCTGTAATGGATGAAATGTTTAGTAGCATTGACCCAAAGCAATTTATAGTTGTTACTAACATGCAGGCAAGATATATTCACTCAAACTTCATTAAAGTTTTCAATTCTATCCTGAAGGAAAATATTAAATGTGGATTAAGTCAATTAAATAGATCACTGGTATGACATTGTTTTAATATTTAACAGTATCTCAAATGTCTCAAGAAGAAAGAGACTCCATGGATGTGTAGAAAAGTTTCAGGATCAAGACTCAGATTTATTAGTCATCCTTCAATACCTTAAGACCGATTCAATTTGTCAAAGCTGGATATCATTGCCATTTTCCACAGAATCCTGGGTTTTAAATCAAGGCCAACGTAACATCTAACCTTGGAGTGAAAAAGAATTTATAGTATTGCTGGAAGGGCTGTGTCTCAAAGGGATTTCAATCTTTTGAATAATCCATTCTGATTTTTTTTTTCCCCTGGAGGTATAAAAAAGGACAGCTGCTACTATGTTTAACAGAGTAAGTAATAAAATCACATGCACAGGAAGAGTGATCCACACAGCAGAAATAATATATGTATCTTCAGAATTTATCGTAAAGTAGGATTTTACACTAGGAGAACACTGTGTGGTCTTCTAATGTGTATTCTGTGACTTTCAGAGATTTGTTCTCTGCCATGTTTTAGCTTGCTTTTCTTGTGGATGGATGTTTTAGGAAGAATATTATCATTTTTTACATGAAACATGTTAGGGCAGAAATGAGACTATACTACATTGTACCATACCAGATGTATATAGAGTACATACATGTGTGTATGTATGTACACATCATATACACATGTATCTTTAAGGACTGTACAAGTTCCCACTTGAAGAGTTGTTCAGAGCTGCTTGCAGCTCTGCCCAAATTTAAACAACCAAGTGGAAATTTGTCATACCAAGTCTGTGCCTAAAGCGAGTATGTTTAATTTTAGCAAAAAAACCCACATTAAACCCTATCTGACAACTAAGCAAAATGACTAGTATTTAGTTTTCCTTATATTGCAAAATTCTGGCACCCCTGTCTTTAATGAGCTCAAGCAGAATTTTGAAGTTCACTGGAGATGTGCCTTTTGCCACCTTTGATAATATCTGCCTGGATTTGACTAAAACGACAAACATTCAAAAGAGCATAGTTAGCAAATTCTCAGTGAAAATACTTTATTTGCTGGAATTCTTAAATTTTCTATGTGGTGAACATGTCCCACCCTAAGGCTGCACGGGACTTCCCCTCCCTTCCAGTTCTAAGCTTCTGCAGGTACTGCCAGATCTTGTTATACCCGATCTTAAAAACACAGCCAGTAAGATTGTGCTTCAAACTCCTTTGGTGTCCTTCTACATAGTCCAAGGTGTGCAGGACTTGAATGGAAAAGTAATCTAATGGAGTGAATCCATGGGAATTTTCTGAGGAAGCAAATTATTCTAAGTCCAAGGGAAATTATTGAATGGCAAATGATTTGAGAAGCAATCTGTGCCAGGACCAACAGGGACTGGTGTCCAGGCAGGAAAACCAGGCAAGGTATTAGAGTGACTGGTGGCCATTAGAGAAGGAGGAGGGTGAGAGTGAAGAATGAGAAGGGAGTTTTGAAGTGTCTGAAGATTTAGGTGAGCAGAAGAAGGTGAGAGATGTGGTAAGAAGGTTGCTCTGGAGCTTTAATCTTTTTTGTTAAAAAAAAAAAAAAAAGCATAATTAAAGTACTATCTTCTTAGCTGAACCACAAAGTAAAATACCTGAGATGATACTTCAGATGGAGAATATACACACTAAAAAAGTTGACTTTAAAGAAGGAACTCTTAATATTTAGCCTGAAATACTGATATTTCTTATTCCATTTACTACTTGTTCATTCAATGAAGTTATCCAAAGTGTTCCATTCTGGGAAATCAATAAATGAAAATAAAATTTGCCATGACATTTGTGGAATACTAGTAATAAAGCAAAGGACTGCATAGTAAGAATAAAGAATCTAAAATAAAAATAGTTTGATTGTTGGGTTGGGGTTTTTTTGCTGCTCATACTGACAGTTGGGCAGTTGAAATAGATGCATGTGCTTAATTAAGGAAGAAAAATGTTACTCATGTCAAAGAGAGAGATGGTTAGAATATTATTTTTTACCATCTCACAGGAAGATGAAAGGACTAAATCCATCTTGCATCACACAAAATAACACAAAAAACCCCACACCTGTTCATATGATAGAATTATAGAATGCATTGGGTTGGAAAGGATTTTTAAAGGTCATCTAGTCCAACCCCCCTACAAGAAGTAGGGATCTCTCACACTAGACAAGATTGCTCAGAGCCCCATCAAGCTTGACCTTGAATGTCTCCAGGGATGAGGCCTCCACCACCTCTTTAGGCAACCTGTTCCAGTGATCCCCCACCCTCATATTGAAGAACTTTTTCCTAATGTCCAACCTAAATCTACTCTTCTCTAGCTTAAAACCATTACCCCTTGTCCTATTGTTACATGCCCTTGTGAACAGGTCTTCCCCAGCCTTCTTATAGGCTCCTTTCAGGTACTGGAAGGTCACTATAAGGTCCCCCCAGAGTTTTCTCTTTTTAAGGCTGAACAACCTCAACTGCCTCTGCCTGTCTTCATAAGAGAGGTGCTCCAGCTCTCTGACCATTTTCATGGCCCTCCTCTGGACATGCTCCAACAGGTCCACATCCTTCTTGTGCTGAAGTACTCCAAGTGAGGTCTGACCAGGGCAGAGTAAAGAGGCAGAGTCCACACTCTGGATCTGCTGGCCACAATTCTTTTGAAACAGCCCAGGATGCGGTTGGTCTTCTGGGCTGCAATTGCACATTGATGGCTCATGTCCAGCTTTTCATCCAGGTGTTTTTCCATAAGGCTGCTTTCTAGTATGTCTTTTTGCCCCAGCCCAGGTGCAGTACCCTGCATTTGGCCTTGTTGAACCTCATAAGGTTCATACGGGCTCACTTCTCTAGCTTATCCAGATCTCTCTGGATGACACCTGGTTCCTCTGGCATATCATCTGCACCACCCAGCTTGGTGTAATCAACAAACTTGCTGAGGGTGCTCTCAATGCTACTATCAATATAATTAATGAAGATGCTACACAACACTGGTACCAGTAAGGACCTTTGAGGGACACAACTTGTCATCGTTTTCCATTTGGATATCGAGCCAGTGACTACTACCCTATGGATGTGACCATCTAGCCAATTTC
>NC_067283.1:27143158-27300658 GCF_020740795.1 Apus apus | reverse complement strand
AAGAGAAAGGCAAAAGTCCCAGTGAGTGCCTCCAGCCAAGCATTAAATGCTGCAGACTGAGGTAAAAGGTGTAAGGAAATGTCTGTTGGCCTTTGTAGAAAACAGTACACACCTCAACACACAGAAACATAAGAAATGCAGTATCAGTCACAACTATGAACTATGTGAATACCTGAGTTTTCAATCTGATGGTTAAAACAAAACCAAATTATATTTTCTTCTATTGTTACACTTTCTTTTTTAAAAAAAGGAAAGGTTTTCAAAAGAAATGTCATTGGAGCAATAAGTGTATATACATATTCTGAAATGAAATATATACATATACCTGGAATGAAAAACTTCTTCTTTTATGAAAATATCCCCTCCATTCTTACCTATTCAAAATCATAAATGTGCATGCCTTATTGGAAGCTACAGCAATTCTGACATTTCCCCAAACAAATTTGTCCAGTGTAGCTTATGAAATAGAGACTGATATAAATATTTTGCTATTTATTGAAAAAATAATTCAAAGTAATGTTACATGTTTGAACAGAATTAACTACATAAAAATAAATATTTCCTAGAGCTTGGGTCATTCATTGATAGAAACCCTTCTTTTTCTTTTTGAAGTGCTTCCTGTTTCTCCCATAATCTCTTTTCAATCAGGGAAATTAAGTTATTGCAAATTTCAGGAGAGAAAATTTCATTCACGGTTTAAAAAAACAGCACTTTGTTCCTTTAGAATGCAATTCAAAATAAACAGATGATGATTCTGTTGAATTCTTATATTCTTTGCAATTGCAACAAAGGCTTGTAAAATATTTTTCAGAATTGTAAGTGTATTCCCAAAATGAAATGGTAATAAATGGAAAAAAAATAAAGGAATTGGTGTGGGGCGAAAACATTATTGAAAAGCTAGGCTGTTAACAGAAACAGACTTATAATGTTTATCTCAACAAATTAAACAGATATACATAGATTCTCTATATGTGTGTGTGTGATCAGGTATATGCTACTATGACATATTTTTCCCTTTTTTAGAAATTTTGAAATAATAATTTTATCACATTTAAGTAAAAGCCTGAAAGCCACTTAAAAATGGCTTTATCATAGAAGTCTAAACAAGCTTTTTGTAACTTTTTTCAATGCAACCATATGACTGAAAAATCTCTTTCAGCATCAAGCACACATTCCTTGCAATACCATGAAAATCAAGTTGTGCACACTACACAAATAACTATTTGCTTCATATTTCAAGAAAACCATTGAAGACAAGAAAACTTTTCTTCAGGTATAACCTGCCTAAGAGGAAACACAACTCCACTATGTTTAAATAAAAAATAATTGCATTTAATAAATCTCTACTCTTTCTTGATTGATTAATAGAAATTGCTTGTGCTTTGAGTTAACCAGTAGTGGTAACTTGTATCCTTACTTCACAACTGCAAGTGGGGGACCCTGCAGGAGGAAGGTGCTCAGGGCTTTCAGATGCTGAAGAGGGCTGAATATGCAGATTTCTCTTTAAACACATTAACTTTTTTCCTCTCAAAATTTGTGGTCCAGAGGAAAAGAAGACAAAAAACAAACTCAACAACCAATGTACTCTACAAAATTCTCATTAATTGCCAATGATCTACAGGAAGTACAAGAACATTAGAAAAGAAGTATAACCTTTAACAATGAAAGCATGCAATAATGCACTATCAGCAACTGTAAGGAAAACAGCCTCGTTAGAATTTCTGTTCAGACAGAAATGTTAATTAATATTCTAGAGATGCAGCTGGTACTCAGAATGTTTACCTGGGCACAGTCTTGACGTGAACCTCCACAGTCTACCTACACAGATTTCTAATATCTATAAGTCTGTTCTCTGTAAAACTGTGGGTTTTGGAAGAAACTCTTTCTGAACTTCCATGAAGCTTTTTGGTAGCTTCCCCTGATATCTCTACTACATCTTTCTCTGTGAAATCGATTAAAAACTCAATAAAAGATATGGTACTCTACTTGGTACTCTACTATGCATGCTAATTTTGCAGTTTAATCAGTGGCATTGTATTCTTGCAAATTTTTATATATCTGTTATATCAATTCAAACTTAGAATATAAGTGCTAGGGATGAGGGAGTTGTTTGGTGACAGTATCACTGACATTATATTGCAGATAATTTTCATGACTGCCATTACTATGTAGGACATAAAATAATAATAAAGCCATTTGTTATGTGCACACTGCATAGCCTTTGTCTTTTAACCAAAGGCTTTTTTTAGCCAAAGAGAATGTGTGCCCATAATGCATGCGCTTCTGTGTAGGATCTGGCATCTAAATGCAAACCCAGTTTAACGTATTCCCTTCTGTCGACTCTGCTGTGGAAATAGAAACCTCAAGCAGAGAAACAAGGCAAGAAGCTGGGGTGATACTGTCTTCACTTCAACAGGACTCACCAGAGTTCATCTGTCAGCGTTGTTAGTTTCTCTAGTAGAGATCAAAAGAAGCAATTAGAATTATTTCCAGCAGATTTCTCTTTTCAGATACTATTTCTAATGGGAATTCTGAAGCCCCACTTTAAATACCTTTCATCTTCTTTTCACATTTAAAAGATTAAGTGCTGTACAACTTATCTGAAAATCAGGATCTTTTGTGTCTACAGAGAAATTCCTGGAGCCAAATTAAGACACATAATTGAGGAAGCATGCATTATATACTGTTAAACAGGAAAAGATACAATGTGAATATGTCTACCTATGTCCCCATGGGAGTACCTAAAAGCAAGTATGTTTAAAGCATATCTATTTTATGACCAACTCATGCACCAGAATAAATCCAGACTCATATGTATATTTAAATCTAACTTAACTCTTAGTAAAGCAAGGAAACATTTTATTTTTCCTCTATTGATAGTGTTTTTTTCTTCAATGAATCATATGGTTTTGGCTAACAATGTTGTCAAAGCTTTCTTGGATGACATACAGCGCGGTACATTTTGATGTTCCACACATCAGGTTCTTTCAGCCTACAGCATCTGATGTTACAAGAGATATGAAAGATGACATGACCCATGAAACTTGATAAAATGCGTCATAATCTAAAGCATTGCTCTGAAACCTTAAAAAATATTTTCTTCTTATTTTGCAGTATTTTGTTGTTTGTACATTCTCAGTGTAGCACAGTTTTGTTGTTTTGCTGTTTTGTTGTTTCGTTGTTTGTTGTTTTTTTTTTAATTTGAAAGAATGGCATTAAAGCAATATGAAAAATTTTGCATTGAGGAAAACACTGGAGCATTTTAAGGGAGAAAAGCCCCAAATACTGCTAACAATTACACTGATATGACTCTTAAGAAAAACAGGACATTATGTGTAAAGTGTGAGAGAGAAACTAAGAAACATGGAGATGGAACAATGAAGTAAAGCGTAAACATCACTCATCACAGTTTTTAAATAATCAATAGACAAAAATACTATTTAAGGAGCTATATATCTGACTATAAAACCAACTAGTAAATAATAATTGCCTCTGTTAAAACTGGACAGCACCCATATGTGTGTGCATGCACACATATTTATAAATATACACTACAAGTAAAAATTCTAAATCTTTAGATATATATGATTAAATAAAAGTATTAAATCAAATGAGGAGAAAAGGAAGAAAGGAAGAAAAATCTTTAAGAAGAGTAGAAGAAGAGTGTATCAGGATTCAGCAGAGACATATTTTATTGTGACCCAAGAAACAAGACTTGCTTTTGTTTGGAGATAATTAGCAAGAATTGCACATGAACTGATGACTAAGTTCAATGGTGATGGTACCTAAAAACACTTAGAAAGGAGCCTAAAAATGTATATTAAAATTATTTTATCTCTATTTAATAGATAGTATTTATATTTTGTCATACCAAATATCATAATGTCCAGGAACTTTTTCATAAGATTCTTGGTATTTTGCTTCTAATATGCGAACCTGTCTACATAAATTCAATCACAATATTTTTTTCTATATATGATCGTACAATGTGTTTACAACATTGCAATATTTAATAGAATTTAGCAGAAACAAGCTCTTAAAAGAACAAACATTAAAGCGTTTAGAATGGAGACAACAGTCAAATCAGTGTAGGAGCCATTCAAGCTGTTCTTCAGGCCTAAGGCAAACTCTAAAATATATAGGGTTTTTTTCCATTGAATTATATTTATGACATTTCATATTTTGGGTGGGGAAAAAAAAAAAAGTACTAAGAAAGAGGTCTTTCTGAACTACTGTTAGTCCGGAAGTCATGCAGTGTTCAATTTCAAATAGTAAGACACACATTCCAGAACAGAAACAATGCCTGTTATTAGAGGTAACTAGGTCACCTAGGAAAATCAGCTGAATTTCACAGATTTCTTTCATTCTTCCTTCCAGCTTTAACTCCACCTCTGATTTCTAATTAAGGAAATTTTGTACTTAAAGTATTTATAACAATGCAAACTGATGTATTCTTAACTTCAGAAATACAGTTGAGTATTTCACCTGGTTTTTGAAGCCCAAGCATTCACTGACATATCAGTGTAAAATCAACAAATTCTATCAATATTTTCAGTAGGGCTGCAAGTGTTGTGTCATTGCTGGATAACCAGGCAAACAACTTAGTTTTTCAAGCAGTTTTTGTCGCCATATTCTTAAGAGTAAATAATTAATATCAGACACTGGGTGGCTGAGGGTATAAACAGAATCATGCATAGTCACTAGAAATATTCGTTTGAGAAAAATAACTTCAAAAGGTCCTCCCAAATTCAGGAAAAAAAGACAAAAAGGACAGAGAATATGAAAGAAAAGACAAAAAAGCACTACACAAAGAGACAAAGCCAGTTACACTGAGAAAAGACTGGACAAAATGTTTTCGGGCTGATAAGCATCAGGAAGGAGCAAAGGAATGCAAGAAATTAAATTATCTCATCTCCACTACCTGATGCCTGCTGCTTTATCACTTTCTATATTCTTAGTAATTAAATAATATTTCATTCTGTGTTAGAATTTTTCTCCTGTGTGGGACAACTGAACATTTGGAATGCATTTTTGAGTCTAAGAGGATACAGAAAGAAAATGGTGACTGAAATGAATGAGGAGATTATATTGAGTTTTCTGTATTCAAAGGATGGTGTTTCCCACCAGTACAAAACTAGGGGACGAATTGAATCTCTAAAAAAAATAAATAGATAAGAAAAGCAGTAACGATGATGAATGAAAGAAATAATTCTGAAGTGCAGTCTTTGTGTGATGAAAGTGCATGCTCACAATTCAGTACATAATTAAAAACAGTCTTGGATTTCTTGCACCTATTAGCTAATAAGTCATATTTCATTTTCTCTAGTAGAATCCACCCAATCTTAGCAGAGGAGAACCTGTTCTAAAATCCTGTTCTAAAACATCATTATCTGCAGCAATGTTACAAAATTTCTTTCCTTTTTACAACACATTTATTGCTTCCATTGAAACACAGCAGAAAAAAACACAGACAAATTTTTTTTTAAAAAAAAAAAAAGCTATGTCATTATAGCAATTTCAATTACTATAAGCTGCTTATTTGAGAGAGAGAATGAAGAAAACGGTAGATTTCACTCATGTTCCTCAATGAATAATTCAGGAAGAGTCAGATACGACATTAAAAGGTGTGTCATAATACACTGAGCAGAAAAAGAAAGAACTATATAAAATAAAAAATATTCAGATGTCAGGAACACATAAATTTCTGCTCATTTGCATTCATGTAAATATTAAGCTAGCAGACAGTTACAACTGAACTTAAATAAATAATTCTGAAATAAACTATGCTTAACTTCTAATATAGTTTCTTCATAAGTCCTTACCCAGAGTTACACTGAATATTTTATGCTTCATCATCAATCTACTTTTTAACATCTACAAAATTCTAATATATCTAATTATATTAATTTTATTGGAAAACTGTTGAAATGAAAGAGGCATTTTAATAACGCCTTGCGTATTGTTTTCAGAACTGTAATCATGAAAGTGAAAATAATTTGAAATCCAATATTACTTATTAATACATTGTTGTTTGTTGTTTTTAAGTAATTTAATTTATTAAAAATTTACTTAGGAATTCAACTGCAAAGTAATTTTATGCTCATGGTAATAGCACACTGTATGTAACCTTATCTCCTTAACACTTCAAAAATAGGATGGTTCACATTTCTACTAGCCATAGTGTTTTTGTCACAGAATCTCTGCATATTTATTTTGTAAGGGTTTGGTTTTTTTGTGTTGCTCAAACATCTCTTTAAATTATATCTGTTGACACCAGTGTGAATTATCTTAAGAAAGAATTATATATTATTGTATTAATGTCTGATCTCGCTACCTCTGAATTTTGGTACTGAGTTAGTAGGAACTTGAATGAGACCTTTATAATAAATTTTGAAATGCACCTTTTGATCTCCAGTAGCAGAACTTTATTCTGCTTTACAAAAACTGTGAAAGATCTCATGTGACACTAAACTGGCATAATGCCTTTGCTGATGATGGACACAGCCCTACATTGGATTCATGTTCAGTAATTCAACTTTCTGCATTCCTATTCTAACAAGAAATAATTACATGGTAGAGAAGCCAATTGTAGGCACAAAAATTAGCTTTCAGACTTAAGTGGGGGAAGGCAGAAAACTGTGCTACTTGTGTTTTCCACCAGATATTCAGAGTGGGATGTAGATGAGATAATAGCATTAGCTTTAGATGGAAAGTAGTATAAACTTCATTGCAGTTTTAAGACCTGTTGGGAAGTATAGTTGAAATGCACTCTTGAAAAGCTAAATAAAAGAGGGCCAAAAAACAAGCTTCAGTCCGAAGGTCAAGTGGTGCAGACTAATTTATCCATCCTGCTTAAGATGAGTCCCCTCTAAAACAGATTGGTCTTATTTGCACATTATTCTTGGTTTTAAGTCTCTTTGGGCTCAGGGATGGAAGATATCACTGCTATTTTTAATCAATTTAAAGTGCTTAAGGTAACATTGTATGTTGACAGAATGGTGACTTTTTTCCTGTGAGGTGGAAATATATGTGTTATGTCCATGGAAATTACATGCCATGGTATATCAGTGTAAGGTATGAAAAATCTGCTGGTGCTAGTAAACAGTAGGCTTGAGGGGAAGGGATAAACTTCATGTAGGCCCACTCTTGTTGACTTTTGATGGGGGAATCTGGGATTACTGTTTTCACAACTCTGTCTTGCCTTTGTCTTGTAAAGACCTATCTATAAGGGGCCAAACCAGATTAGTATGGTCTAATAATTGAGCTGTGTGCCACAGGCACAGTATTTTTTCCTAATCTGACTCAGGCTGCTTAGAATCTTTCTGCTCTCACTCTTCCTCATGTGGGTAGAAATCCACTGGAATAGGGAAAGTACTTGGAGTGACTGCATGTGACTATTTTTTCCTACATTAGGACATTACCACAGTGTAACCTACCTGATTGCCAGCTGTGTGTATATCATTGCATATTTCAGCTTTACACTCCTCACTGCTCTGGTTCCAATGACAGGAGCTGAAATCTATTATTACATACCACCAAAGCACTTCCATTTTCTACAGTGTCTGAGATGTTTAATTTTATGTTTTGTTCTGTTTCAGATAATGTGTTTCTCAAATTTGTTTTTACACTGCTCCACTTTTTCGCTTGTTATTACAAAGCTAGTTTTAAGAAATAATAAAAAATGTACACCCATTTGTTTCTGTGAAGACTGATCATGACACCTGCTACCTGCTATAAATAAGCTTCTGTGAGAAGCCTAGAACTACTGTCACAAGTCTACTGTCATGGTTTATTGGCTAATCAGCAAAGAATTGAAGACTTGATTGGCTTTATTTGTTGGTTGATTGAAATGCTGAGATAGGAAGTACTAGACAGATTAATTTGTCCTGAAGAATCCAAAGTTAATCTAAAGAATGCTGTCACTTTGATTGATGGCTGTGTAAAAGCAGAGGTGCTTTGAAAAAAGCTCATGAATTGTCACTTCTGCAGCATATTAAGTCGTTGCCTTTTAACTGCTTCCATTCTGGTTTCTAGTGCAAATATCAATGTCAGCATTCAGCAACAACTACTTGAATGTTTATGAAGCAAGGGTTACTTAGCACCTGAAGGGTATTTAGAATAAGAAAGTCAATTGGTTATTAACAAGATATAGATAGATATAGATTTAGATTAGATATAGATATAGATATAGATATAGATATAGATATAGATATAGATATAGATAGATATATACACACATATATAGATTTAAACTGCTTCAGGTGAATGACAAAATCTTCTTTACTCTTGATAAGAGTGCCTATATTGTGATAATTTACAATATACAGAAGAAAAAGTAAATAGAGCAAGTTCCAATCAGTCACAGCTAATATTTGATATAAAATGTGACATCAAGAGCATTGGATTCTCATCAAGTTTAGAAAGTCAGGGTTACAGCTCAACCATATACAAAGCTCTAAATTAACTGATTTTTTACTACTGTGCTATGATTTTATATGTTAAACTACATGTCTGTTTGTTTTGTTTGATAAACTGCAACTTGGAGACTTTCTGACAGAATTACATAAATTCTTTCATTACCCCAGCATATAAATACTTCCTTTGTAGGTGAAAGAGGAGAAAAATAAGCCAGGAATGGTAAAAGAGATTTCTTGAATTATCATTCTATAAATAATAAAACATTTTTCCTTATGTGACAATAAATAAAATGAAGAGTTTCAAATTCATAAATTTGTGGAAGCAACAGTTATACTCTTTTCTCAAGGTACTGATTTATTTATTTCATCATTATTATTATTATTATTATTATTATTATTATTATTATTATTATTATTATTATTATTATAAAGTCTATTGTAAAGAACTACAACATAATTTCTTTATCCAAAAGCTCTGAAGCAGTTATTAAACCAGCTGTTTTCAAAAGTACACAAATCTGCTAAGTTGCAGTTGGGTAACTGTTAAATGTTAAAGCAGTGAATGATCAGCATGTAGCAGATGGCCTGGGAACGGGTTAGAAAATGGCAATGTTAATACCACCAGACTGAGATGTTCATTTGTGCTGTGGTATGTGCAGGCTGGGTGAATAATGAAGGCTCTGTAATAATTGTGTAAATCCCAACATTATTAAATCGATTCAGCTGGGGTTTCTTAATATATGTGAAGCACTTGATGTACTTTGAGAAACACCTCCTCTTTTTGCTAAAGCTGTTCTCATTAACTCATACTGCTTTATTTGCTGTGACCTCAGTGTTCCTGTTTAGTAATGAGTGGAATAAAAATTAGAAATCCACTTTAACTCTCAATATGAGAGCTAGGAAAATATTCCAGAAACTAAGCACCTATCACACTGTTTTTGCAGGTTGGCCATTGTTTGAGTTGTATACCTTCTGTTTTAGGATTTTAAAATTAAAATTAAAAATTCTCCTGAGAGGAATGAGGAAAGGAAAATCACAAGCCAGTCAACTGCTAAAAGTTGTTTTAAGCAGGTCAAATAAAAGAGTACACAAAATCAATAACCCCAATAGGTATCTTGCTCAAATAGCTTATCAAAACCTGCTGCTCCTTGTGTAATGCAAAAAGGCAGAATAATTTCATATAGTTAGGGAGGACATAGATCACGAGTAATGTACTTACACGTTTCAAAGAAGTGACCAAAAAAAACTCCTGTGTGACAGCCTCCAGAGGATGATTACCTGTGATATTGAGGTAAAACATGAACCAAAACAAAGCAGAGAGTCAACATACTGTAAATGTGCTTCAGGCTGATGCACAGCTTGCAGATTGTCCCTGGAGTGTCATACCTGGATACATGCAGGTGTTAGAACATTTTAAAACTGTTACCCACCTACTGGTGTTTGCGCCTGTGAAGTAGAAATTCTCTTTACTCCTCAGCTTACACCATGGATTAGGTGGAAGCTGAAGGCTATAAACACAGTATTACTTTTCACCACCATGGGTAATACATTGCTTTAGCTGTGCCTGGTGAGACTTACACTGACATCTGTGCCAGGACTGATAGCAGAAACATGGCCCTCCTCGTCAATATGAGGCAGCATACATGATTAACAACCAAGGCAGCTGGCCAACTTCAGTTCTGCCAATTCCTGTCATTGGCTACCACAGATTAGGAAAAAAAATAAGGGATGCTAAGAATTTACTAGTAGCTTCCCTTTTGTAGAAGCCCATACCAAAGTTTTCAAATAAATAAAATGTTTGAGTGACATCCCACCTCTCCACCATTCTCCCACTTCTAGTGCAACATGTCTCTGCTCATGTCAGGAAGGTTGGATCTGGAAGATCTTTAAAGTCCCTTCCAATGCAAAACCATTCTATGATTCTCTGATTCTCTGACATCTATTAATAGTCCTATTTGAGAATATTGGACAAAAGAAAGCTCAGATCTAGAGAAGATGCATATTCTACTTATCTACCAATAATATGACTATAAAAGTATCTTACTATACATAGAAGATGAAATACCTAATTCTATTTTATTGCTAAAATTCAAGAAGACTCAAAGAAAGAGGAGGACTAATATGTCTCCTTCCTCAGCACTGGATTTTTTTGGAGAAGTGAAAGGTTCCACTGAATTCAAAGACAAGTCTTCTACTGATTTTATACAAAACCACCTCAGTCCCTGAATCTATGTGATTTTTTTCATCACATACTGGTGAAAAAAATAAGGATGGGTAGAATTTATATTTTTAAAAGTCAGATTTTTCTCTCAGTCACATCTCTGTAACCCTGCAAAGGCTGCAAATGTCACTTGAAGTGTCACATACTTGGCTAAGGACAGAATTTGCCACTCAGCTTGCAGGATGGAGAGGGACTACAGAGCTATTTAGAATGTTTGCATTTTGGTTAGCTCTGCAGTATAGTACAGCTCATAGGAAGTATAATCTGTTTCCAAAGCTGGTTTAGCTACCCGTGGTTAACTAGATTCAAGGATGAGTCTAATTTGACACGGGTAATAAAGTGATTCGTTCAACAGTCCTTTTCCAAACTCCAGCCACTACTGCGGCAAAATGGGGGTGAATTTTCTAAAAACAGAAGTTCTCCAGAACATCATTATTCCACTCCCATCTTCAAGTGTATTTCCAGATTCCTGTGAAAAGCTGAGGCCAGCACAAGTCTGAGTACTCCTCAGACTCTCTTATCAATGTGTAGAGTACTGGCCCTGGATAAAGCAGCAGCAAGAATTACAAAAATCAATTTCAGGGTCCTCACAGTTTGTGTCTGTAATACTCGTAGAAAGCATGAGCTATACACTCAGTCATACCTATCACAGGAAAGAGACTAAATGGCAGTCCATAGTAGGTGTGAACACTGGGGTTTACTTAAGAATGGACAAGACTAATGATTGTATCCTGTCTGATTATTTCATGCACCCAGTTCCCTCCAGCATTACTCTGTTGCCTTCCCTTCCCATCAAGGAGATCACTGCTGGTCAGGGAATGCTGAACTGAAAGTCTTGCTGGTTTCATTTGGTCCAGCTGTTTGCAGTTGCAGCTCTCTCCCTAGGTCTCCGCCAGCAATGGCTGGTGCAGTTCAGACTGTATCTTCCATAGGACAAGACTTCCCCAATCTCAACCGTCTATATACAGAAGCTGAAAGCATCACCAGCTTCCCAGCTGGTTCTTTTGACAAATATATCATGTATCTCTACACTTTAGAGTCCCATGTGTGTAACTTCTATTCAGTCAGGCTGTTATCACATTTTACAACCAGCCCTCACTATCTGTAGCTCACTATAGTAGGCTTGTGCTTGAGAATTCAAAGGCTTAGCTTGAGACATTCAAGCACAAAAAACACACACACACAATTATCTGCAACCCAGAAACATTCACAATCTAAGGTATTCCTCTTCCACCAAAATTCTTGAACTTCAAAAAAGAAAACTCAGGATTTGCATCACAAATCTCAGACTGAATGAACGTGCATCTATGTCCCACGTACACTTGTAGTGTATATGGAGTTGGGAAACAAGGGTCCTGGTGCAAAACAGGCAACAAGACAAACTGACGGTAGATGCCTCAGGAGTCAATGCATACTGACTCATTAGGTAGTTTCATTCTTCTAAACCAATTCCTTTTTTCAGTGTGTGTATAGAAACTTGCTTATGAGAAGGAACAATACAATTGGACTCGCTATGAAATGCAGTTATTCAGACGTGTAGCATCCATGATCTTCTCTTTAAATTGAAGCACAAAAAATGGCTAGCATATTGATTGAACTTAAAAAAACCACAACAAAACAAACCCAGAGAATATTACCAGTTGTGAAAGCAACCAGCTTTTATTTTCTTTTGCTTCATTCATTTTCCCTATTCATCCTGTTTCCAGATCATTAATGAAGACTAAAAACAGTCCTAAATTGCACCATTTAGTAAACTCTGTATTTTATATTTCCATGTTTAGAAAACACTTTATTTTGTCAGAATCCAATCCATAACATTAGTTTGCCTCTTATTCCAAAATAACTGTATCCCCAGGTAGCTTTTTATGAGGAATTTGATTGCAGCACTTCTGATTAAAAATAAATTATAACTCTCAGTTTCTGCTTACTTACTGCTTTGCCCTCCACCTTGACAGTATCTTTCTAACAGATTGCAGCCATATTTTTTTCCTTTCCAGAATCAATCTAGGTTAACTCACTTCATATCTTACCAAGTTCTAGTATTTAAAATAAAGTTTACAAATGAATAATAAGTCTTTATATGAAGCTTGTATTTTACATGAATACTTTCAATAATAAGGTTTACAAACTGGAGAAGCTGCATTACCTTTGTCAGGCAGGCAATCTATCGTGGGCCAGTATCGGGGGCTACCTGATTAGTTTTATTAATTATATGTAGTTTTATTTAGTTTTGTTTAGTCTTATGTGAGGGGAGAGAAGATGGACCGTTCCCCATGCAATCAAGCTGAATAATAATGCTTTGAATTTTTAAAGTGAATGAAATCGATTCACCCAGATATTTTACAGTTTCAGTATTCATTATTGTTTCAAACACATCTTTGAATGCTGTCATAATGTTCACAGTTAGGTGAGTCATTTTAAGAGCAAGGTAAATAGTTACTTTCCAGAACTTCAACATGCTGCTCACTTAAGTAAAAAAAAAAAAAAAAAAAAAAGACAAGAACAACAAAAACAACAAACACAAAAAACTCCACAAAAAACCCCAAAACAAATCAACAAAAAACAAACAAACCAAAACTCAAACCTTATTTTTCTAACTGGCACATACATGTAATTCTTCATTTCCTTCAGAGATTTAGGTGAACCTAGTTTTTGTGACTTTTCCTAGGAAAACTGAAAAGAAGTCTGAAACGTCTGAAACAGCTTCATAATAACTTTTTCTTTGAGAAAGATGAGGCTGTGGAGCATTGGAGAATGTCATAGCACGGGTGTTGAAAAGGGAGGAATAAAGGAATTGAGGGCACTCAACTTCAATTCTGAAAACGTCTGGAAAAGATAATCAAAGGGATTATTTGCAAGTGCACAGATGATAGCAAGGAGATGAACAGCAGTCAAGAACAAATTGAGTCAAACAAACCTTCATGATAAAGAAACAGGTTTTATAAATAGGGGAGTAGTAATAGAAATCCTGTGACTTTAATCTATTAACTCACATCTCACAAAACATTCCCACAAGCAAGCTGTGGGAAAAAGCTTCTTGATGAAACTTCTATTCTGTTGCAGCAAAAACTGGCTGAACAGCTCAATCCAGAGAATAAGTTCTCATTGATTCACTTTCACATAGAAAGATATGTCAAGTAGCATTCTGAAGATTATTATATCCTTCAGTATTTTCGTTAGCAATCTTGTTGATGAAATAGAGCCTTACTACATTTACAAATGAAACCAAGCAGAATGAGGACATGTTAGGGACAAGTCTATAATTTTAAAAAGCCTGAACATATCTGTGAGATGATCTGGAAAGGGAAAAATTAATTTCTATGAAGGTAAGTGCAATATGATCAATGCACAAATACAGGCTTGTAGCACTTCTTCACAAAAGGATACGACCTTTCTTCGTTCAAAAACTGAACACCAGACAGTAATACCACACCACTGCACAGAAGGCAAACTGTGCAGTAAAATGAATGAATATGAGGATAGTCTACTGAATAAGAAATCTTTTCACTCCACTCAGCTTAGCTGAACTCAGTACAGTGTTCTCTCACTGAAAAAAGTGAAGCTATTAAACCTAACAAAGGTGGCTCAGAGGGGATAAAATAACATTCAAAGTCATGTTGAATCAAAATGGAAAAGACTAAACAATCTCAAAGGTTCATTTTCCCCGTTTCCTGTAATTTTTCTAGTAATGGTCAGAAACAGAAAGTACAAGAAGAGATAATACACACAAAACTTTCCAAACATTTAAGTATTTTCAGCTGACAGACTTCCTGAGCTGGAGGTAGTTTTCATGCATTTAATAACCCTCAGCAGATAACGAGCATAATGATAAAGAAAAAATCTGTTCTCTATGCATGAGTGGATAGGACTGTGAGTAATGGACTTCAATTTCAGCAACAACAATTTAGGGTAGATATTAAAAAATAAGTATCTGGTGGCAATGGACAATGAAGTACAAGGGAAGTCTGCCTGAAGATTTTGTGGAGTCTCCAACATTACAGATCACTAAGAACAGATCAGTGTATTTTGAGATTGATATAAGTATCTGTAATATATACCACATTCTGTATAGTGGCAAGTGGAAGGAAAATAAACTTGTTTATGATCCTCTTGATTCCTGTCTATCTGTACTTCTACTCGCTTCTTCTTATTTCTGCTTTCATTCTTTTTTTTACATTCTTTCAGTGATATTGACTGCTCTTTCTTTCCTAATGCATTAACTAGGTAATGCTCCAAACTAGGTAGCTTCCCAAACAACTAACGACACAATGAATAATTTAATTTCTTTCCTATGGCCTACTGTTGAAAATTCTGGTATGTAGACTTTGATATTTCGTATCTTTAGATTTTCTCATTACTACAGGCTACTCTTATTTTTTTTTCTTTTTTTCTTTTTCTTCTCATAAGTTTTCATCAGTTTTTCTTTATATCTGAAAAAGGAAATCTATGCATATGCCATTCACTTGCTGCATTTTAGAGTAAGCATAAGAAAAAGACTCTTATAATTAGCATGTTTCTATACACAACTGGAATTACACACTGAAAGCAAGAGTAGCACTCTTATTGGCTGGCAAGTAATTCTGGGAGAAAAAAATGTTTGTGCAGAGAGCAATACTAAGTCTATGCACTACTTAGTGATATGGTCACATGCTACCTCTTTATTCCAATTCAATTCTATGCTCACCCAGCTAAAGCTGTGTCTCATTTAAATTTTCTGTCAAAATGGTCAGAGAGAGAAGCGTGTGAACAATTTATGATCCTTGAAAGGCAATAGAAGAGTGGTAGATAACATTTTAAGAAAACGCGTCCCCTTTCACTGTTCTGTACTCATAGTAAAAGGAATCACTGAGTGTGTGTGAACACACAGACCTCTGTGTTGTCAATTCATTTCAGATAAACAAGCAGCTTCTCACTTACTAGCAACCCAAATCTAAATTAAAGCTCTTAATTTATAGGTGAAAGTGTATTGAACGGATGCTAATAAAAATGTCTCACTTGGCTTTTTGTGACAAAAGGAAATATTGTTTAAACTGCCATAAATATGATGTATATATAAAGACAAAAACCCCTGCAAATCATTAATAAAAATAATTACTAAACTAGTGCAGTGTGTTCCTCAGAAGGGATGTCCATAAAATAAATCAATGCTGTATCTACATTCTTACTCTACTTATCAATAAATACAATAAGTTTTTAAAATGACGAAAAGTATCTAGTTTTGAGAAGTCTAGGTTGTGACAATAGTCTTGAATGTTTGAGCTAGAAATTACACTAACTTAATAAAGCTGCATTTAATTACAAGTCTTTTTACCCTACATTAAAATTAATCAGTACTTCCTTTGTGTTTCTCTTCTTCTGCATAACATGTGGGTCCAGATGGTTCTCAAAGACTCTAATTTCTGGGGATTTTGAACAACACATTTGTATTCTGTAATAGAAGGCATTTTATCCTTTATTTAATGTTGGTTCTCAGAAAATCCCTACCTTTAAAAATGCATGAGAGGATTGGAGTGGTAATCTAAGCAGCTGGTCATTTTCCTGTTCAGTTCTTTGGATAAGGAAAAAAGGATAAAAGATTTTTAAACAGGTTCATGGTTTCTAGGTCCTAATAAAGATAATAGACTGAAATTTCAGCTGTAGAACTTAAAATGTCAAGAATCTCAGCTAATGAACACAACAACAACTGACTACAGGGATAGTTATATTACGTGATCTATTGACAGCAAAAAAACACAGTTTACTAGAGCTTTTTTTTTTTTTTCCCCTACCAGCTAAAAACACATTATTTATGAGTAAATGGATGAGTCAAGGGGCTGTTAGAAAGATATGCGACCTTTTCTCTATAGCTAAGTGGTCTGAATATGATCCAAGTCAGTATGGAGTGACAGGCAGTACTGTGTATTCTGATGTGTATTCTGTAACATATACAAAATTAGCTCAATGTTTATATCTAGTTCACCAAGATCAATTGTTAATTTTACAAGAATGATCAATTTTTCAACTGCTAGCAGATCAGGATGAAAAATATAATCTAAGCTGATGAAGAGTGAACAACATTTTATACTTAGGCATATCTTAGCCCAGAAGGGAAGTATTTTGATGGTATAGATGCATTTCCATTCTTTATGTCTTGGATGGATGTGGAACTGAAAGTAGAAGCTGTATCATAAGAATACATGCAAGTGTAAACATTAAATCCTGGAAAAGGGTTTGCTTATTTTCTGGCACCAATGACATATAATACATGGTGTGCACACATATATGTATTTGTGTGTGTTCATTTTGTAAATCATATATGGTATCTATTATCATAACTAATGACATTAAAATGTGCTAGATACTGAGTTTTACATTTCTTTCCAGAAAAGTCCACTTCATTGTATTTTATGGCTTAACATAATATTTTTCTTTTTTCATTTTTTAAAAATTGACTTTTGTTTCAAAATTCTCCATGTATGCTTTCCTCTCATTTAATCTTTAATTACTTCTTTTTCTCTCCCTCCTTTTCTTCTTCAAATTTCAACCATGATTTCTTTTTGTCTCTTTTTGGTCTGTTACATGGCAGGCTTGGGTATTTGGGGTTATTTATTTATTTATTGACAGATGCTGTGCCAGTGTGCAGCAAATTCAAGTGGGAACAGAGAGGATGAAGAAAGGAAAAAGATCACCATTTGGGTTCATAGTGATTACCATACACATGCATGTGGTACTGCTCTCTTCAAATCTAATTACTGAAATGAACAGCAGGAGTAGAATTCTCTGATACATTGGCCCAAATGCATCCAGGGAATAGGTATGAAAGGACAGCATTTGTCAAATCATCATCTGTGTCCCTTGTTCCAGAGTGCTCTGTGGGAAACATCTTCAGTGTAAACATGAGTGGATTATCAGCTTTCACGGTATCATTGTATTGCACCTTTCCTGGAGCAAAGAGAATGAATGATTGTCTGTCTTTATGATTCTCCAGTGAAATGTGGTAGTGCTTGTGGATTAGGTGGAATTTAACATGTCAAAAAGAACATTTCCTCAGTAAAAGTAAAAACTTACTTTCGAGGGGAATGTGTGCAAAATACTGTATTTCAATTTTAATGAACAGAAGTGATTAAGATAGGTATTTACATTGGATAAGAAAATCTATTTAAAACAGAAAAGCAGAATTTGAGAACTGGGATACTAAAGGTTAAATGTCAAGAAATTTTAAACTGCAATTTCAGCTTCTTTTTCAAATCTCTGACTAAACAATTCTCAGATAGGTTTGATACCAAGAAGCCTAACACATATCTAATTCAGATTGTCACAACTGAAAAAAAAGGTGGGAAGTCAAATCCATTTGTTTGTGCTGCTTGGGAGACAGGAAAAGGAAGAATTTCAGCAGGGCTATAAAGAGTCAAATACAAAATCATTACTAGAATTAATAAAAATACCCTGGAAATTGCTTATGTGATTTTGAGTTTTGGTTCTTTGCCTGTTGTGTTCAGAATTATTTGAATAGCTGAAATGTATGAATATTCAGTGCCCTCTGAAAATCAGAGCCCTTCCAATAAAGCATTCAGGACCTACTATCTTTCCTTTTTAAAATAAATTAGCCTTCCATAAATTCACATTACAGTGACATTTAATGACCAACAAAGCAGAGGTCAACACAATCAATCACAGGGTGAGAGATTTGAAATTATGCACAACATGGACTGCATGAGCCCAAGAGCTGCAGCACCCTGAGGATGACAACTGGGAGAGAGAGAAGGCAGATCCCAGTTTCTCCGTCTTGAGGAGCTCCTCACAAGGGGATGAGACATCATTGGTGGCATTATTTGGATAAACTTTTAAAAAACAGCATCATCTTGTTTCTGTTGATATTCCAATGCACAATTAACCTGCAATTTGAGCAAGAAAAATGTATGCTGGCACACCTCTCACTGTCCTTGGTCTAGAGGATTTCCAGCACAATACTGAATATTTCCCTAAAGACATCTAGACCTGCATGAGCGGAAGAACATGCCTCTGCATTCTCTTCTAGTAGATTCACTGAATAAACTTCATGTTTTGTGATAATGTCACCAATGTGAAAGGGGCTGGCAGAGAAAGATGAAGAGAGGAATAAAGGAAGAGGAGAAAAAGGGGATGGGAGGGAACTTTTTTATCAGTTATACTGATAAAAAAGGAACTCAATTGTAACAGGTATTTCTTGTTGCTTTTGATTTTATTTACAGGGATTGTGAAATGTGGAAGTTGAATTGAAATATATGTGCTTTACTTGTTTCTTGATAAGAAAGAACATTAAATCCTTTTTCCTTTTATAGATAAAATGTAAACAGAGTTCATCGACCACTCTCTTTCTGAACAGACACTTCCTTGGCTGAAACACCATGATGCGACACAGCACATCTGGCTACACCCATCAAGCTGCTTAATACTGCCTTCTATAACACAACAGTGTATGGCTGATGTGATGAGAAATGGAACAGGATAACATGAAGTTTCCGAACAGGAACTGTATCATGAGAACACTGTCTTTACTGAAAACCATTTACAACACAGATCTATTTGCTTCACCTTTATTTCCAAATGCAAAATGGCTGTACTTAGCTGCAGCTATCTGAAGGTCTTTTCTAGACTGTGTTTTTCTTTGTAAATTTTTCCATTCTGGCAAAAATTAACTAGGTTTATAGCAACTAAATTAGCCAGGAGGTTTTCTGTAACAAGTTGGGTTTAGGCCAAATGCATTTCACATTAACAGCTCACTAACACTGAGACAGCTTGAGAAGCCTATCTCCCCACACTATTCTGTCTTAATACTTTAGTTTATCTAGCTTCATAAAGGTTATTTCTCATCCTTACGTTGAGGAAAGTGTGACACCTATAAAGAACTGGATTTATAAACACATCAAAACAAATAGTAAGAGTGTTGAGAATGGCAGAGACACCTTAAGATACAGGGGGATTCACATTTTAACAGTAACTCTTTACAATGATATTTTTGTCATCTCCTCCTATTTCATCCACTAAGCTCATGTGGGCACACAGAGACTGAGCCTGTCTTTAAATTAAAATTAAAGGAAGATTTTTCCTGCTTTATGGACAGATGGCAGCTTATTACAGGTATTCTCAAATGGTTCCTCTGTGCTTATGTGTACATATGTCAATGAAAAGTGAGTTGCTGTCAGGCTGGACTCTTGATTTCTTGCTCAGGAGAAGGTGTATCCCAGTCTCTTTACTGATACAGGAAAAGATTAATACATGACTTTTCTTCTAGTGCAGGGAGCTTTCTCTTATGATGAACTCCTATATTAAATTCAGTCATTATAAACCATTAGGCTAAATATTAGGAGATCCATGCAATAATCACTCATCTTTGACACATTCATAATACAACTCTTTGGAACTACCTTCTAGCTCTTAGGATCCTAGCACAAAAACCTTGGAAGAGAGAAAATAATTCAAACCTAAATCCATTCTTAAGTAAATAGTGTTATCCTCATCTGAATCACAAAAAATTAAGCATAGGCTGGTATAAGTTGAATTGCAAATGCTCCAGACAAGTGCTTCTGTTCTCCATAGAGACAGTGATTGCAAGCTTTGAGGAAATGCATTGCTCATTTGCTCAGCCACAACTTGGTATTTTAAAGAGAAGATCAAGTAAATCTCCCCAGCTGTCCTCTGAGAGAGAACAGGGAAATGGAGCAGTAGAAAACAAACACTTAGGCTCCAGAAACTAATCTGACCAGCTTCCAATGATGAATTAATTTATCTGGAATTACCCATTAGACTCTCAGTCCTACAAACTATTGAGCATTCTTTTTCTTCTCCAGGAAAGCACTTAAGCATGTGCTTTAACTTAAACATAAGCATTCTTTGGGATTTGCTTGACTGGGCCAGACTACTCATGACTTCACAGAATCAAGCACTAAATTGTGGTCTGTGAATTTATCTCCTTGCTATTTTCCTTTAAAACCCTCAAAATTACCTGCTTATTAAGTTTACACTCTGTGAAGCTAAAGTGCAAATATTTATAGGACAAAGTAATCTTTTTGCTGTTTGCTGAAGGACACCAATAAAGTGATACATTTTCTCTGAAGTTATTTAACATCTGACCTAATAAAACTATATTCTATGATTCAAAAAAACCCAACAGAAACAAAAACAACAAACCCAAACATCCCAAATCCCTCAATACACTCTGACATTTTTTCCATTAATATTTTCTATTTCTTACTGCAATACAGAGATGTTAAACACTTGTGACTTGTCATGTGACTTTATTCTGCTCCTAGACAAGACAAATACAATTACAAGGAACACAGTTTGCAGGAAACACACAATTAATCTCTTAGAGTGAAAACTGGCAGAACTAAAATTTTATAATTATATCAAGAATATTAAGAATATTTCTAAAAAGTGCAATCTACTCTTGTTAGAACTGTGACATTTTTATAAGTCACATATACTAGAAAAACTAGGTTAAAATCAAGTCTTCAGGTGGACAATGTTCAAAAACATCTCACTTTTGCTGAGTAATAATTTGTTATCTCTGGAATTATGTAAGAAATCTTACAATTTACAATGCTGAAGGATGTTAGAGTGAATATGTTGTGCATAAGTTTTAAATTCACTTTATCATAAATTTACTTGAACATTCATCTCTATTGAACACTATATAAATAAATAAACTCATGGCTCAATGTAAAATACTTATAGAAGGTTTTTAGAAGAGAACAAAGGAAATACACCCTCCTTATGACAACCAATGATTTATCTCTTAGTATCTATCCTTAAAGCCTATCAAAGTTGCAAGCTACAAAGGTTATGCTAAATGCTGACTTAAAATGAGTCTCAGCAGAGGTAAAGACACACAGTGGGACCTGACAGGTATTTTCACAGTTGCTGATGTCATGACACGACCAAATACCCATTTCATAGAGGCCTAAGATATCTTTAAATAAATACAAATTATCTCTTGGGAGGTTGTCAGTAGAATTTCTTTCCAATTCTGTCTCAGATTCCAGATCTAGAGTTTGGTAATGTCACGCTGCTTATCTTTCTCACAATAGCAAAAAAAATAGACAAAAATAAAATTTAATACATGCAGGAAATAAAACAATGAAAATATAAACAATTTATTTGGAAGCAAAATGTGAAAAAAAAAATTGCAAAGTGAGGGGCAACAACCAAACTAATTACACTTCTGAAAGTTTTGGATACTGATTGATTGCAATTCTTTCCTTGGAAAATTGCGGTCTAGAATTGTCACTGAATCAAATGCTCATGTATAAATAATTTGTTGTTAAATTAATTTCTAAGCCTAAGCCCAAGGTATTCTCATATAAACCTAAGTCTTAAGGGATCTCTTGATACTCTGATCAAACCAGAACTGGGAGTCTTCCTTCCATCATTATGATTAAACACTTCTTCCTTGGCCACCGAAAATCAGAAAGCTGTTTTATGCCAAATTCAGCCTGAGAAAATGGGTCATTAACTGCAGGAGTTATACTTGGTATCTTGGACTGTGCTATGACATAAAGTTCTTCTCATCTTTGCTACAGAATATGGTTGAAAATATTCATGTGGTCTCATCATCAAGAGGTAAATATCCATGGTGTTAATGTATATTTTGCATCTTCTAAAGACCAAACATTTTTAATATAGATATGATTACTCAAAAATTTCAATTTTTAATGTTGTGCTAACTGTATCTAAATAAATGAGGAAGAACATACATACATACCTGGCAATTTCAAGCCAGGATAAATACTTTACTTGTTATCTACTTTGAAGACAGTTATGCACATAAGGAAATCATCACCTTTGTTTTCCAAATAATTCTGGAGGACTGTTAATCCATGGAAATGAGGTTACCAGTCAAAGTTTATTATTATTCAAATAATCTTATTGATAAGAACACATTAATCTTTTTTAATTACAGCCAAATATCTGTGCTTCATTCAATACAGTGCAAGATGCTATCCAATATTAGTTGGATGTGGAAAAACAATGGCTTCAGTTTTCTCCAGTGTTTGAGTTTAGTCGAGATGTCCTGAACTTTATCATTTGGTGATATTCACTGAGAAGAATGTATTAGCCTGATGACTCTCTTTTCTTCTCAATTTGTCTTGAAAATATTGAACTTTGTTACAGGCAGAGGAATACACTCTACTCCACAGTTCTTATGCATTGCAGTCTCTTGCTTAAAATTCCAAACTGTCTTATCTGGAGTTGAAAGAACCTGGCTCAGCAAAGAGCAGGTAAAAGCACAGTAAGGGTCTATGAATGTCCTTCCTTTACTTGCATTTCTGAGAAATTCAAGAACAGCACACAACAGCTGCTTCCAAAACCAAAGGGAAAAAACACAGTAATTTCCAATGAGTTATCAAACCTTTACAATGCAAGTAAAGTTTAGAGCAGAAATACAAACTGCCACTTACAGAAAGCCTGTTTTGGTCTAAATGGCTGAATAATCTCTGTTGCAGTGATCAGTAAAAAAGGGTCTGACTATTTCTTTGGCAGTCTTGGGCAGCAAGCTTTTAGAGAAAATGACCTCTATTTTATATGACAAACATTACAGCATTTTGAGTTGTCTGATTCTCTGACACCAGCAGTGACAGGAGAATGGTAAAATAAGCCATATAAATATTCAGGAAGAGTGCATTTGCCTTAATACTTATCTTTTTCCCCCTACTAAGTCTACTCACAGACCTGCTATCAGAGAAGCAATTTACTTGAAAGCTATGCTTCCTAATGTTCTCATTTTGATTTTTTGTTTGCAGATCAAAGAGGAAATCTACTCTTAGGAAACTTTCTCAATTTATCACCTTGGTGGATTTCACATTTATTAAATTCTTATCCATATGAGCCTCTGTAAAACTCAGTGTATAATTACCATCATTATGTGTCATGTAGAAGCTGTAGCTTGACTTTTTTTTAGGGTATCAGATGGTGCAGGAGGTACAGGAGGTCTCAAGAACAACTCAACTCATCTTAATATTCTCACTATATATTTTGTATATCAAGCACCTATGTGTGCCCTGCTTAATTTCATTTTATCACTCAAATGTCAAAGCAAATTAATATATATGTAAAGAAAAAGCAAAACTGATTACTGCAATTGATTTGTAACTTCTTCCATGAAATATTGTCATCTGGATCATGATGACCTTTTCCTAAGAGGAAAAAATAAAAATAGACATGACAGGAAATGGAAAGGCAGAAGGAATCAAAAGAAAAAAGGGCAAGACATTAAAAATTACCAGGTTCAGTTGCCTCCATTTCTAGGTAGGTAACCTCTTGGTTTCCAGGAGGAGCAAACACTTACTTTTAGAAGCAGTTAAAATGTCTACTCTTTGTCACCTGAAAAGATGACTCATACATTTCTTTATGCTCTTAGCCTTTGGATTTCTGTGAGGTTTTCCTTCCATACATTTTTTTTTTCTGTATTCCTCTATAAGGCCGCAAGATTATTTTTTTTCCTTCACTAAAAAAATTAGAAGTTTTAAGCCCTGGATTACAGGAAAGTAGTTTGTGCGGAGATCGTAAATATTAGGCATAAGTAACTTCCTTCACAGGAAAGGAATGTGCACTTCCATATTTTTTAAGATGTATTATTAACTAGATTAGTCTGATCTAGTTGGGTAATTCCTAGTTTATTTAAATAATTTATTTTATTTGACAGTCAGAAAAAGGAATAGCATTTCCTTCAGACTTTGGATTATTAAGTACTGGTTAATTTCATTAGTGTACTTTTGCAATAGATAGATTGCTGGACAGAACAAATGCTACAGTGAACATGGACACACTCTAAATGGACAGGAATTGCAACTTTTTACCTTGACAAGAACTCCTAAGGAAAATACATTGATAGTTTTCAGTTATCAGAGTGACTAGGGTATGTGCAATGGTTATTCTGGAAACATAACATACAATAAGTAAAAAGACAGGAAGATGATTGTTAAGAAGCAACTAGAAACTTTTATATATGTACTGATTTTGTCTTGTAAAGAATGGTGTGATGCCACTGATGGCATGTCATATTTGATAAAACATTATGGATTAATCTGCACCCAACAGACATACCATCTTGATTTGAATGATATCCCTGGAGACATTCAAGGTTAGGCTTGATGGGGCTCTGAACAATCTGTTCTAATGTAAGATCTCCTTGCTTATAGTAGGGTGGTTGGACTAGATGACCTTTAGAGGTCACTTCCAACCCAAGACATTCTATGATTCTAAAATTTTATAAAATTTCCAGTAAAATGTTTACTGTCTTACCTGCTTTCCTGTCCTACCATGAAGTTTGCTCCTGCAAGATGTATTGACCACATTGTCTCAGCTGATGGTGATTGTTTTCACCTCCATGTTAGCAGCTGCTGTGCATCCCTTTGGGACATGAAAAACACTATAGGGACCAAGGTACTAGTATTTAATTCTGGTGAAGTGCAATGCAATGGAAATCTCAAAATATATCAGTATTTTTAAATAAAAAAAAATATTATTCCAGTGGTAATGAACTAGTAACTACTGCAAAGACATTCTATAAGGAAAAAAGCTCCCATGATGGCTTCTAATCCCACTGAAACTAAGAAAGGTTTTCAGTTAGAAGTTAATTACTGAAGTTCTAATGGAGAATTTTCCACTGGCCAAACTAAAGGAAGGGACATGTATCTTTAGCCCTTGCTACTCTCAGGGAGCTTCTATGTTCACTTGCATTCTATCTGATAAGAGAAAGACAGCCATGAAAAATAACAGTGAAATATTTGGAGTTACTATATTAGCAATGCATGCAACTTCCAGAATACTATAGATAAGGGCTAGAAATATCAGACAAGAATAAAGATAAGGAGGAAAGAAAAACAAGTGTGACTCAAGAAATAAATGATTACTATTCCTTATCACCTCAGTACATTTCTACACAAAATGCATAAGATGAAAGTTCTCTGGATAAATACTACATTTCAGATACAAATTTTCAAATGGATCCACCTGAATTACAATGCAAAATATAATAACAATAACAGAACAATAATAGTAACATGTGAGGAGAATATAATAACTGAATCTGAACTCATATGCTTGCAAAGAAAATCTACAAGTATGTAGGAATAAAACCAGAATGGCTGAGACACAAACTGAGTTTCAATTAGCAAGGAACACAAAAGGCAACAAGAAAAGGTTCTATAAATACACTATAAATAACAGTAAAACAAAGGGAAGAATAATTCCATTACCAAATAGGAGAGCAAATAATAGATGACACAGAAAAAGCTGAAATATTCAGTGCCTTCAAATTTCTTTACACTTTACCAAAACATTAGATTGTGACTAGCTACTTGAGTTTATCCAGAAGAGAGGAACATAGACCAAATAAGAACAGACAAAAATATGCAGTTAGAATAGTCTGAATTGTTAGGGCTTTAAAAAATTCACATCTGAATGCTTTTCTGAAGCAATCTCTAAGTCTTTACAGTCATTCCCAGGGACTAAAAAAAAAGCAAATGTAGTAACTATTTTTAGTAGAAAAGAAAAATGAAAAAAAATTCAAAATTATCTGCCTTTTAATCTCTGCGAAGAGTCTGGGCAGGATTATTAAATAGCCAAATACCGAAAATACTGAAGTAAGAGAAAAGAATTAACATTGATTTAACAAAAGCACATGATGTTAAATTTGTCCAACTTGCTTCTTTGGCAGTATATAGCAAGTATGGAAGGAACTGTTGTTTGGATATCTGGATTTTATATTCTTCAAATGGTTTGGCTCCCGAGTGAGCTAAAGACATACTGGTTTAGATGCAAGTTACATCAAAGCCTCTTTTACAGCAAACTGACTGGTTTATGTACCACAAATTTAAACAGCAGCTCTCAAAAAGAATTATCAATATCTCTCTGTCAAAATGGGAAGGGATCTTTTTCAGATAGGGTTTATCACAGGCCAAGTTCCACTTAACCGTTTGAAAAATTTGGACAACAAAGTAGGATCTTTGCAGAAATTGCAAAGAACAAGGTTTGCAAGCTCTTTGGAGAATATGATCATAAATCAAAATGATCTTGGCTAATTAGAGAGAAAGTAAGAAATTGATAAAAGCAAATTAAATGAAAGCATGAGCAAAGATCTACAGTTCAAAGAGATTATTTAAATGCACTCATACAAAATGAAACCTGTACATGAGTACAGAAAATAATCTAAGGGTTATAATGTCTTTGAAATTAACTATGAGTCAGCTACATGTTTTCATCACAAAAACATTACATTAGGCAATGCAGTTTAGAGCTTCAGCAACAGAAATAGCCTGTGTAAGACACAGAAAATAATTATTCTGCCCTATCAGTTCAGATGAAACTGGAGATGAGTTGATCTAGAGTAAATTATAGGAAAAAACAACCCACCCTGTACTTAAGAAAAACATATACATATCTATCCTTATAGAAACCTATATAACATTGCCTATGCCATTCTTTGTGTTTTCATAGCTTCACAAACGGGAATATTTTATTAGCATTTGTAATTAAGTTTCCTGAATAAATGAAGAAACCTAAGCATAATAAAATATTTTTTTTGTCGGCTTTAATACAGTAGCTGCATAAAACTTGGGATGTTTTTGTATAATACAGCTCCTAAATGTTCACCTTAGATCAAATTCATCCAGGTTCTACACAATAATATCATATTAAAGAAGATTAAATGCTGTACCACCATACTTTGTGTGGCAGAATTAAGTGTCTTACACTTTCATCAGGAATTCAGGTATCTGGATAACAGCTGCTAGGAAAAAGAGGTTTGATGACGTTCCAGGCCCCGCCCCCCCCGGCCCTTCTTTTGAATTCTGGAAGTTAGTGAATGCTTGCACTATTGTAGTGTTCTGATAGAAGGGGTCCTCAGGTAGAAGTGAATTGTAGTGCAAATTACAGAATAAGCAATTGTTATTCAAACATTATGTTGCTAAATACATTAGTGTGAACTCAGACATGCAGTAACATTTTTATCCGTTCACTTATAGTCTGTATTTACAGTGCTGTAGAACTCTGAAGGCCAGAAAAATGTTAATTCTGCTCTGAAATACATAACATGACCTGTATATTTTCTTGTTCTTTAGCAATCCCAAAGGTATATTTGGAGATATTAATAATTAAAGTGTTTAAACATTATTTTAAAAATTAAAAGTAAATAATTAAATGTTCATTTTGGAATTTCATGTTGAAATACAAAGTTTTACTTCACAATCAAGTAAGGGTTTTAATGATTTTAAATTAAAAGGGAAGCTAAAGAAAAGTATTAAATGAATAGGGTTTTTTTAATACATAGGTACACATTTCATTTAAATATTGTGACAATAAAACACTTTGACTCTTCAAGACCAGTTTCTTTATTCTCATACTACCGTTTCACAAATCAAAGACTAACATGCAAGGAGTATTACATCCTGAATGTCATGGGTAGGAAAGAGATTGAGGCAACTCATCTTCAAGTGATAGAAGGAGTTATCAAGATGATGTAACCCAGGCAACTGGCATAGATTTTTCTTTACACCCCAAAAGCAATCTACGAGAGTCTGTCTCACCACACTGCTACTCTGGGTGGCTGATACTGTGCTATTAGGAAAGATGTTTTTCATAAAACTTATGTTATTAATTAATCATTGAAATATACTGACACTTTCAGCTTCTATATCCCAAGTTATTTAATTATTAGCTAGTTGTGAAATCTTGATGCATCCGTTTAAATTTGAACTGCTATTTATCTAGCAGGCAATCATAGCTGTATCCAGTCTAAATTAAAAATGCATTGAAATGCACTGAAGACACTTTATTTAAAGTGTTACCAAATATGTTACAGGACGTAAAGCTGTGTAATTACTTAAGGGATCATATTTATAGCACTGGAGGATCCCAAGCATTAAATGGCTTTTGTAGTTGATTAAACGTTGAAGTGATGCTGAGGTAGAACTACCAACCCTGCCAGTGTGCAACCCATACATTTTCTCTCAGTCTCTGAAGTGCTGTGCTGGCTTCCTCGAGGCCTGTCCAATATTATTATTTGAAGCAACAATTAATTATATAGATTAGGGTTTACTTGTAATGTGCAGAAGATTCAGAAAGGAGTATGAGAGATTAAGGAGCACATAATGGAAAGTTAGAAATCAAGAAGAAATACTGTCATGGAGGTGGAGGACAGATCTACAGTGCTAGAAAAAGATAGCCAAGGATGAAAGAAGATAGAGGTGAAAAGGGCAGGAAATGGAAAAACAAAGTAGACTTGCTTTCATCTTGAAAGTATTTGAAAAATTATTCTGTCTCATACATACAATGCAGCTGAATAAAATGCTAGCTCTACATGCAGACTGGGCAATAGAGTTATGTATGGACAAGGGAAACACTCATCAGAGAACATATGAAAAATCTCAGAACAAATTATCAGTGGTGACTAGTGGAGGACACTACCAGGACTGCTCTACAGTATATTCCTTGCCATCTACCCTAAAGTTGTGAGCGACTGGTATTTTTTTTTTTTCCCATGCATCAGTCCAATTAGTCCACACACAGCCTGTTTATTTGGTTTTGCACCCAGAAAAAAGAGAGCAAATGAAAGATAAGTTCAGACAAAATAAAGAAATGTGTTTCTTCCAGCATCTGCTTCATACTGAGAACTCCCTTCTGACCCTGCTAATACTGTATTTAGAAACAACTGCTCTACGTATAGGATTATAATAGTTTCAAATGTCCTTTGGAGCAAAAGTAATTTTATTTGGTAAACAGAATGCATGAATAGTGAAGAATACAAAAATACTGTAAAATAATTAGGAAGTGGTTCAAAGGTGCTGATTTACAATGGAGGAAATTAAATATGCAAATATATTATTATCACAGAGGTAGCTAACAAACAAATGAGTAGGAAAAAAAGATTATGGTTTCTAATTAATCATTGTTTAACAGACACCTGTGAGTTCCATCTGAAAAATGAAAATGCTGAGAAATGCAAATGATCGCATTTTGCCTGCTATCAGTAATTTCTCTGAGACAATAATTACATGAGGGGAGGAGGCAAGAATGCTTCCTGTAATAAGACAATATTATTTATATATATATAATATCATTTACATGTAATTTAAATATTTAAGTAAGATGGGTAAATAAAGGAGTGAAAGACATCTTTCCCTCTCACACATCTCTCATGCTTTGTTTTCTCAAAGCAATAGAAACTCCACCTAAAAGAGTTTTCATGGAAAATGTGACCACTTAAACAGCTTCCTGGACTTTTGCTGTGCTGCTTCTTTAATGCTTCATTACATGGTGACATCTGAGGATCATATTATGTACTAAAAAAATGATATTGACATAAATGACTTTCAGAAGAACAGTATTTGCTGTTATTTTTAAGCCAACTGTTGTTAACATCACGTCACATTTTAGCCAAAACAGTTTTACTGTCCCATAAGATCTCAATATGGAGATAGCCTGCTAAGGTTAACAGTTAAATTCCTTGAGTTTTACATAGTGGAGTGAAGCAATTTTTTGAGCCTGAGCATGGTCAGCTCATCCCTCCTAATCCTATGAAGAGTCTATAGGAACGTTAAAACAGCCAAGATTTATCCAATCTCACATAAAACTTAATGTTTGAGAAAAAAAGAACATATTAATGTTGTTGCTACCTGTCCTGTTCTTAAAGAAAACAAAAATAATGTAATACTGGGTTGAGTCTCTTGCTCTGCAAACATCAAGGAATCATTCAAAGCTAGAAAGAGGATGACAGAAAAGAAATCTGTGCTATTAAGATGTAATACATAAAGCCCATTTAATGCATACTTAACAAGTAATAAACATTGTCCATGTGAGAATGGCATTATAAGCTAACCTGTGAGTATAAAGGGTATAAGCAGAAGAATACTAATGAGGGCTCTACAAGTACTTGCAGCAAGTTGCTGTTACCAGTGTTGTTTTTTTAATGTATTTTAGGAGAAACTTTCTGCATGAATACAGGAATACAGACAAACTCTTCTGAGCTCACTGAAGTAACTGGTTACATCAACAAGGACAATGTCAAGACAATTCAGTCTTCAGAAAAAAATAAAGCCTGGTTTCAGAACCACAGGTAGGCATGGCAGAGTTTGACAGATGTTAAACTGGAAGGTAGAAAGTAAAAGCTGTCTGCATTATTTTCAGAAAGCAGCAGCTTTACACTTCCCATACTTACCAGGTCTTTAGATTATTTTCTAACTTCACAAGACACACAAAGTGTAAAGTTATTTCAAAACACCTGTATGTAATGTAAACACATTGTTTGGAGAGGAGTTAACATACACCTTGGTATGTCAAGGTTATGTTATATTTCTTTATTGTAGGCATTTTACACCCTTCATATTTTATAAATGAGAGATCAAAGACTAAAATAAGAATTGGGGCTCTATATCTTCACATGATAAAACCTCAATTTTGTTTTATATTTAAAAGAAAAATTGCTTTATATTTTTTAATTTTATAGATTTGGTGTATCTCCTTATATTGTCACTAAACACCATTGGTGATATTAGTGGCACTGCTAATAGGGACAGTAGAAATTCATTTTAGGAGAAACCATATGAAGGAACTGAAAGACCTGACATCAAGTGGGCAGACAACCTTTGGTGCCTTTGAAGAGCCTACAGATCTTTCAGAATCAGATATTATTAAATCACATTGTGATGAAACAGGAAACAAGTGGTGAAACATGACTGCACCAGAATACTTGAGACAAATGTAAAAAAACCTCTTGAATTTCAGCACTGTGATTTCCATGAGTATGGAGGAGATATGGGAAAACAAGATAGGAGTTTTAGCAACTTCTGGAAATTTAAGCTTCTGATTAAATCTCACAAAGTATAACGAGTTTGATCATCTATCCTATTTCTTGCTTTCGACTCCAACAAAATGCCAACTTCCTTCCTTCCTTCCTTCCTTCCTTCCTTCCTTCCTTCCTTCCTTCCTTCCTTCCTTCCTTCCTTCCTTCCTTCCTTCCTTCCTTCCTTCCTTCCTTCCTTCCTTCCTTCCTTCCTTCCTTCCTTCCTTCCTTCCTTCCTTCCTTCCTTCCTTCCTTCCTTCCTTCCTCCACTTCCCCTTCCCCTTCCCCTCCTCTTCCCCTCCTCTTCCCTTCTTTTCCCTTCCTTTTCCTTTCTTTTCTTTCATCACTGAAGCTTGTAAACTAGAGTACACACACCATTAATCACAAGGAGCCACTGGATTACCTTGAAACGATGCTAACTACAAGAGACCATGTAAACTGGACAACTCCTTACATCTCATGGCTTGTTTTTCTATCAGTCAGACCACAGTTGCATTAACATTTTGCATAAAATTACAAAAATAATAAACCAGAACCTGAAAAAGGAGACTATCTGAAACCACAAATTTCTTCAAAATGCTAGAAAATGTTTATTTAAAGAAGGAGTTCAGGTTGAGTAAAACTTTTTATATAACACGAAATACAATTCAATAAAATGTTTATTTCAACATAATTTTAATTTTCAAACACAAAAATACTGTGAATACCATGGAAAATTAACAGGAATCAGAACACAATTTCCACAAGAAATGGTGTCTAATATGCAATGAAATACGACAGAAATATTATATTTTGCATGTTTAGTTCTTAAGGTGATTGAATGACCTAGTATCAATTTTCAAATTCTACAGCTCAAATAATGAAGTTTCATTTAACTCTTAGCTTGACAAAGTTTTCACAGTAAAACTGAGTAACTACAAGAATAAGTTCTTCATTATCTGTTCCTCCGCTTATATTAAGTCAGAACAAACCTGAAACCCATTACTGGCGTTGCTGGCGTAATTGTTGCATAAAAACTTCTCTTACAGATATTGCAATCATGTCAAGAAAATACAAATACTGTGGTTATTAATCACACATTTACTGATAGTATTAAAAAAGTAAAATGTTGTTTTATACTGAATCAAATTACAACAGTCCAGAGCAGCATTTCTTCAGAGGAGTATTACTTTAAAAGTTGGTTTTTAACTGTTTTTACCTAAAGATGGATGAGGTCTGCTTTATTAAAATTTACCTCCTACTAGAGTCACAAGACAAGTGAAGACTGTCACTGCTCTTAAATGGAACTTGGATACAGAAGTTTCTCTTAGTGTAAGCTTTGTCAGTCAAAGGATGGAAAGTTTTTTTCCAGTTTCATACCTGCCCTCTTTTATTTAAGTTGTTACTGTATTTTTAAGTCTGGAGAACTTCCTCTTGTACATTTCTTGCTCATTAAAAGATTTTAAGGATCACGGAATGCAGGTGTTTTGGAAAGTTGTCAATCTTTTCTCTGAAAGCACATCAATGACCTTTTATTTTTGCAGAAATGAGCAGCCACAGTTTTGATTAAGAGCTGCACATTGCTGTAGATTTAAGTTCTTTATCGATCCACAGGTCAGAGTTTCATTGCCTTGTTCTATTTAACCCTTAGAAATAATTCACCTTGTATGACGCATGAGTCTTGTGTGTTAACAGAGACCTGTTTTTATCACTGGGTAATGATCCACTATGTTCATGAATGCTCCAAAATCGGTTATTTCTAATGGAGAGGTGACAGTGAATCCTTCAAGCCCATTACAGTTAGTGTTACAGAAATGAATGAATTTCAAAAGGAAGGCCTCCATGGTGAAATTACAGCGATGGGGCTTGGGGATATTCTGCCCGAGAGAGATACCAGTTGTTCGTGTAGGTGTGCTGTAACTCTTCTATGAAGAAATCACTGGTTACAAAAATGGATTGGTTGAAAAGTTAGCAGAGATTAGTGCTAAAACAGTGGTTTGAGCTGCTATCCAAACACTTGGTAACATTCAGCTGGAGTTTCAGACACCAGTTTTTCCCACCTATAAACATTCACCAGTATGTTTAACAAAAAATATTTTATTAAGCGAGGAAAAAAAAAAACACAAAAAAACCCCAGTATAGAACAATACAATGTTTGCCCTGTTAACATTAATTTCTTCAGTGTAAAACACTGGAGTGCCTTGTGTTGTCAGGACAGCTAGATCCTTTCTCTGCCACTCACAATTCAGGACTATCAGGTCTTGCTGTGGTTTCTCCTCTCATAGCTTCCCCTTCTTCTGACTGCTCCTTGTTCTGCTCTGCAACCACCAACCTCTCTTCAAGGCTCCTCATTCTGATAGCTACTCCCTGCTGTGCCGCATTTCATTAGCTGCTCCTGCTAGTCACTACCCTCACATCACCTTTCCACTGCTTGAATCCCAAGGTCTTCCAGCAGATCCTTGTTCTCCTCCTTTCCAGGAGTGACTCTGGCCAGTCACTGCATTTGCTAACACTTTCTCTTATTTTAGGTCCTGGCAAGGGCCTGGATCTCACAGAGCAACAGAGTGTGGCAGTGCACCATGACTCTTACCTTGCTACTGTCTTCACAGCTAACAGGAGACTTTAAAACAATCCTCTCTACTTTTGCTTTTCCTTTCCAGGCTGTCCATTTTAATGTCAATGTTACGTTACATGCTATCTCTTGAGGCTTAATTACCAGCTCCAGACTTCTATGCAGTAGTAAAATCAGAAACTTTTCTTCATTTGACGATACATCTCATTTTTGTTTAAATCAGAAATGGCTTGCTGACATAGTAAAACATCTATAAATATATGTAAAAAAAAAATAAAATACCTAGGCTTGCACACTCATGTTTCATTTTTCTCCTCTCCCCCTAATGTCAACACATTTCTCCATTTTGGGGCCCTTACTCCCCCTGAAATTTTCTTGGCTGGAAGGGCAGACTGCTTTTGCTTTAGGATTCAGCCTGCAGTGTGTTTCTTCTATACTGTGTCTACACAGAAGATGAGTTTTTCCTACTGAACAAAAGCAAGCTACAAGTTCTAAGTTCTGTGATTTCATTGGTGTTTCCTTCAATGTCACAATAACTGGACTCTCTTTAGCTGGAGGTCTAAAAACCACCCCCTGGTCACCTCTGGGTAGCTAGCAAATGCTTTGTCCACAGAATGCTGAGAAAGCATGAGCTGAAAAGAGACTGAAAACATTTATGAGAGAAAAATCTATCATAGGCTGTTAAACACAAGAGATAATCTCTGATCCAGGAAGACCCTGAGTCACCAAACTTTGGAAACTGGGAGATCCTGATTTATGTGATTCACATATTTTTGCTTTGGCATCCACTGCTGGATGCAAGGTAAGAATGGATCTTTATTTGATCCCAAAATGCAGTTCTTTAGTTCTCATGTTATGTCATGTATAATGAAGCAAAACTGTGCACATGAGCTCATGTAAATTTTAATGTATTCATAATTGACATTATAATCACATATTATAATCACACATTGGAATGCAAAATCCCCTGAGCTGATTCCCGCTACTGAGCTGATACCTATAAGTTGACTACTTTACAAATGGGTGTAATGCACAGGAGGAGAGACCAAGGTTTGACATGCTGCTACTTATTGTCCCAGAACCATACTTAGGATGTCTTTACCAGCAATGAATTTGACTGACTAAAGTTGCCTGTCCTAGGCACACACATCATGCATGTATGCACAGTGCACCAGCTGTTTGATGATCTCATGCCCACACTGCAAGAAGGTGGCTTTAGAGTGCCCCAGTTTATACCACATCTACTCCATCATGAAAAAAATCACCTTTCAGGCATATCAACAGTACACTCAAATCTGTTGTGTATCACCTTATGTATAAACACTACAAACACCAGAAGTATCCCTACAATATACAGTTGCCTCTGTAGACATATTCTATGTCACCTTAACAATTACAAGAAGAGAGCTGACAGGTTCACTGCAAGAAAAAGAAAAAAAAAAGGCCAAAAAGGACCCTAAAATTCAGACCAGTGGTATTACAGGCCATGAGGAAGTAATGTTTGAAGTGAGGAAGGCATTTTGGAAAAGAAGTTCCCTCCTGCTCCACTTAGAGGAACTGGTAATTCACACCAGCAGATAGTGTACACTTCTGTATTAGGGCAAATTGGAACTGTTGGGCAAAGAATCTAGGGAGCCTGTCAATGTGTGATATATAGGCATATAAAGAGGAAAGAAAAAAAATGTATCTAAGAGAGAATTACATGGCTGAAGAAGGAAAACTAAGTAAGTGGCTGAGCTATTGCAACAAGACCAACAGACTGTCTGTACCATTATGTCTTCTTACCTTTTACAACAAGGTGGCCTCATCCAAACTAATCATCTGACTTAATGCTATGTTCAAGGACCAGCTTAAAAGTACCTTGAAATTTCCTAATACAGTCCTGTTTGGGCTGGATAGAGTCTGGTCAAGAAATATCTTTAAAAATCTGTGTGTAAGTATAAGAGTTTCAATGCTCAAGAATGTCCTCACACCCAGGAATGACCCCTGGTACTGTTTAATTTACTAGCAAAGGCAAAGCTGGAGGGTAGGAAGCTTGACTAATGGATAACGGGCATGATATGACCAACAAAGAGAATACAGTTTTAGTGAAAGGAGTTACTGAAAATGCAAATGTAAAACAAATTTTTAGAGCAAAAATATGTCATGAAAAAGAAGTGGAGAAGCACAAGGTAAGATGAGTGTGATCTTGAAAGGACATAAAATCCTGTGGTTAACTCTGGTAGCGAAAAAGTGAGAAAGACTTCAGACTTAACATTTACAGATAGACACTTAGAAGAAGACTGAAGACAAAAGATAGACGAAAAAATAGAAGGAAATATTTGATGAGAAAGCTGTTTAGGACACAAAAATGTGAAGCAAATGAATTATACCTTTTCATTATAAATATGGAAATATTATGGAAATATCTTCTGTTTGGTGGAAGGTTGAAGATTTTTATTTTTTGCTGCTGTAAATGGCTTGTAGGCTCCAAAAACCCATATATACATTAAACTGATTTTTAAGTATTAAATGTTTTTAATAATACACCTGCACTCATAATAAACTTCAAATTATTGAAAGGAAAGCCAGAAGCATACTATTTGTTTGTTCTATCCACCACAAATGAAAGGAAAAAAAAACAAACAAACACAAAAAGATGGAAATGAGCTGTGAATCTTTAGCTATGAGCTAATCATAAATTTCAAATGCTTTTTTTGCTTACTACATTAAAACTTCCCAGAAGTCATTTTAAAATACTTTTTCTTTTTTTCAGGGAAAAAATCTGTTTACTGAGTTAAGATCTGAGCAAAGAAAATCGACAAAGAAACAGCTTTTACAATAGAAGCGCAACTGAATCTGCGTATGTGGTTTGTGCTAAAAAGATCAAAACTCTCCTTGGAGATATTGTAAGTCAATATAAGAGTGTATGAATAAGACACAGCAGCAATCTGACCATAGTATAATGTCTCACCAATGACAGCTGGTCTAGTAATGGATGCTCTCAGAGGGGTTTTGAATAGAGTTTAGCATCTGAAGACCCTCCCAATCCCATGGATTCCTGAAGGCCTAAGTCAGATGTGGATCATGTGGTGGTCCTCATCTCTACTCTTAGACTTATTCTTCAAAACTAGACAGAACATACTGGATCAGAACTATATTAAGGTAGACAGATATTCCTCAGATTAGAGCTGTCCTGGATAGGACCATCCTGAGCAGAAGTGGTTCTCCTTTGTTCCTCTCCACACACGCACATGTTTATGCACACATAAACTACATAAACCGTCCCTCAGATCATGTAGCATGAAAAATTAAAAGATCAGTGCAGACTCATAGGCTTTTTTTTTTTTTTCTTAATTCTGGCCTTCTAGATATAGTTTTAATGTTGACATTACCAGTAGCAGCCAATAAATTGTATTAGTTGTGAAGAACTAAGAGGACTGGAGAATGAAGATAGCAACCTGAGCATTGAATTCGGTGTGCAGCAATTCCAAACAATTTTTTTCAGATATATTTATCCCCTCACCCTGAGGGATATAACTTGTATCAAAATATGACCTTACGACATATTCTGATCTGATTCTACAGGTAGAATGGCCCAGAAAAATGTCTGCTCCTTATGTTTATGCATTACATTTCTAAAAGTCCCAATACTCTAAAACAAGCACATCTGCAATTCCAATTTGTGTGCACTGGAGAGGGGCGTGGAAAGACTGGAAAACAAAGAAATTAAAACAAAACAGGGTGGAAAAATCTGATTTTTTCAAAACATGCCAAGATGACCTGTCAAATTAGATCAGGAATAAGAGTGACTTGCCTGGTGTGTGCAAGGACATGACATATATAGGAGACAACATATACATGAAAATGAAAGAACAAGAAAACTCAAGATTACTCAGTGGTAGAAAGTATCTTGCATTCAGAGTAGCCTTTATCTTGAGGGCATCTGAATCACAGCTTTTGTCCATGCTCAGTCTCTCACACTGGAAGAATCTTTCCTCAGAAATGCAACTATGTGTACTTGAAATAGAGTTATTTGTATGTTTGGGGGTACGGTCCTGCTCTGGCAGGGGGCTTGGACTAGATGGTCTTTCGAGGTCCCTTCCAACCTCTAAGATTCTCTGATTCTGTGATGGTAACAAAACATGGAAAACATATTCACATTCATTTACAAATGATAGAGTACAGCAATATCATATGTAAAAACTTTAGGAACTCTACTTATAATAAGAGTTATTTGGATTAAGAGACCAGAATAATTAGGTTAAAAAAACATTTTCTCATATTTAACTGCAAAGAAAAAACACCAAAAAAAGGAGGGAAAAATCAAAGACCACAAGAAAGCCAGCAAACCTAATCTGACAACTAAATTAGTTGTTCCATTACTCAAGAAAGGAAGAAAGGAAAGTTGCATAAGGGCAAGCTGTAATAATACTCTACAGTGCAAAGATTAGAGTAGGGAGAGTCATGCTTCAGTGAGCCGCAAAACCTACAGCTCCAAGGACACTGGGGCTGGAAAAGGCATGCCAAGGGGAGCACTGCACTGCACCAACATTGCTCCTGGGACACCTTTCTAATCTGGGCTACCCTTGGTGCTGGGGACCTCAGTCTCAGCCCCAAAAATTCCAGTACCATTATGGTTAGAGTTAGGGCTCAAAGAGCCACAAAGCCTACAGCTCAAGGGACATTGGGGCTGGAAAAGGCATGCAATTTTTCTACTTATTTATTTATTTTAAACAAGTACTGCTTTGAAGACAGGTTACAGATAATCCAAATAATCTCATAATTGAGGGAGAGTGAGCCTAAAGAGCCATAGTAAATATTATACTCTTGGATGACTCACTATTTCCTTCTGAGTCTAATAAAAAGTTCTTTATAATACCTTTTTAGAGAACGTTATAATTAGGGGCAATAAATAGAAAGTCAATCATACTGTCTTTCAACAGTGTAAGAAAATGATCTGTCAGTTCACTGTTGATGAGTGAAGTATCTTTTCCTCCTAGGTGTGGTTGTAATTACGCAGTTCTGTGGAACACCATGGTACTCATTTTCCTTCTTTCCTGTTTTCTCCCTATCTTTTTATTTGTTGTTTTTTTTTTGGTTGGTTGGGGTTTTTTCCAGACTTAGCACTTTTTTACACCAGCATATACACAGATCTGGGTCTGGCTTACATCATTACTGGCAGCAAATGCTTCTCTATTTCATAGAGTTTGGAACACACTTATTGCTGTGTTGACTTCCTTATTACCAAAGATTGATGGGAGATGCATATTAAGTATGGAGAAGCATGTGGTTGCCAGTATCAGTGACAGTCATTGCTGATAAATAAATGGAACATGTCAAATTTAAATGGGCAGTATATGTCAGACATCTCTCTGGAAATGGCTTTCAATGTTGACAGAACCTAAAAAACTAGCCTAGACTATAGATCTGTATTTCTTAATACAAACTGTTATTGAAAAGATAATCCCACCCTTCACATAAAACACTCACAAATGTGATTATCTAATAATACTGCAACTTCTTTCAAGAGGAACAAAATTTCCTTCTCCATAGCTGATTTTCAAATAACATTTAGGAGGTGAGAAAAACTTAACAGAAGCATAGTAGACTGCCTCCAACTGATTTCCTAGTTGTGCTAATGCCATTCTCTTTCTTGCTTTTGATACACTATTATGAAGCATTACAGCATTTGGCAGGATGTTGATCCATACAGAAGATGACAGATATTCTTACCCAGTTGAGTAAGTTAAATTACTGATAGGATCAAGAGGAGGTTAAAATAAATGCTCTCCTTTGGTTTAATAAACCTAACAACTATATTTATATTGCAGGTCTTGGCATAACACCCTCTCAGTGCAAATATTTCAAAACCATCACACTGAAAATAAATCTAATTAATTGCCATATAGCCAGATTAAAAATCACCAGATTGCAGATATAGTCAGTTATACATTTGTAGAAGTCACTGTAAACTGGTATTAAAAATATAAATGGATAAAGAGGGATTGCAAAGTTTCAGAAACAGCTTCACTTGCTGTTTTTTTAGTATTCGCAAGTGTTGCAAATGTAAACCTTTATGAATTGAAATACAGGTTTGGGCCTGGACAAACCTTCATCTTCCACTCATTTCCTGCACAACTGTTTCCAGCTATGAGGGAAGTGATAAAACCACAACGAAAAACAATCAAGTTGTCCAAATTTATTTTCCTCTGGCCCTATGAATTGCATTCTTGGCTGCATATTAATCCATTTCTGATGGAAAGAGGAAAGTTTTTCCTCTTGCCCCTCCTTTCCAGCAGGGAATACCAGAGCAGCTCTGGAATTCAAAAAACAGGTATTAAGTACATTCCTCTCTTTCCAGCTCTAGGTGGTTACTATATGTTGCACATTCAGGGGTTAGACGTCTAAATCCCTCTGTAATCAGTTTTAGGTGTCAGACTAAGATTTCTGTATTTTACAAGTTTTGCAAATGAATCAAAGAGATTTTTTAAAAGTAAGATTTTCACAAGAAGTGTTTACTAAATGCTACCACTGAAGTCCATAGGAAACTTCCTAAGAATATCAATGGAATACAAGCTAGAGGTATGTCGAACACTTCCAAAATCACCAAAGGTTTTTCCACTGTATTTCTAACAATTCCTATCATGTCTCTTTTACCAGTTCTTTAATATGGTGTTATTTCTTATGTTAAAATATTCATTATTTTTCTACATAATTGCAACAGAGTAAGAAGGTTGCATTCCTACCATCTGTAAACAACGACAACTACAAAAATACCCTAAAAATCTTTTTCCTCTAAACAATTTTCTACCTCTGGGAATCCTGCAAAAATAAATCATTTGGCACTTTATGGTATTTCACAGCAGGAAAACATTGGTAATTTCAAATAATAAATAACTTAGAATATGAAAATTAATTCTAAGAATAACGAAGACGTATGCCAGTGTTGCAGGTTATATGCTGGAGGCTTTCCAGAGAGTATTAAATTTACCATAAATCCCACTGGTGACAGATATAGACTCCTTTCTGTGCTGTTGACATTTCTTTTTCATCTGTGTGTTTGTCTGAGTATTGACCGAATCATTCAAATAGAGATCTGAGTAAGTACCAACAGTTTGATGATCATGGAGACTGCAAATTTTAACACTACATTTACTTGGAGATGTAGAGGTCAACATTAAGGTTGAAACACTTCTCCTCAAGTCAACAGACAGACTCTGACTAACTCTAGTGGTTATTAGTTTCTGGATCAAGCTTTCAATAATTTCATTTGCTAAAAACATTAGGTGAATTTTATGGGAAAGGTGAATTATCCCAGTGTGACACCTTTTTGGCTTGTGTAACTCTTAGAACAATAACATTCTGAACCCTGGGCAGAACTCCTACAGGATGGTGACATTGGATATAATAACAGCATATTATACCTGAATATGGACTTTAAAAATACCAAATATTTATAATATTAGATCAGACACTAGATCCAGAGCTCTTTCAAACCTCTATTTGAAATACGGATCAAAATATTACATCATTTAAACTCAGAATTTAAGAATATAGGAAATTCTGAGTGTTCTTCATCCAGCTTTTATTGTGGTTCACTAATGTAAGCAAGGAATCCCCTCTAACAACCTGCCACATGCTAGTTTTTCAATGCCACTGACAAATGAATGAGACCGTATCAGAACTTTCAACTGCATGTTATTTCAATTTTAAAAAGCTATCCAAGGTTTTTTAAGGACTAAATAGTTTACAGTTTGCATGAGATACAAGGTTGTTCCTTCTTCCTTTATCTATACCAGTTCACTATGTTTCCCTTCATAAAGAGAAAAAAAGACACGTTTACTTAAGCCTACTCTTTGTTCCTAATAACCTTCCTGAAAAAGGAACCATGGAGAAACCAGGCTTTGACTGGCTTAGTCAGTCTGAAAAATATTGTCATAAAATAACAGCAAAAGCAACTCCTTGTCAAGCCTCTCTTGCTGCCAACATAACCTCTGTTTAATCCAAGAAGAAATGTATTCATAATTCTAAAGGCCTACAGAATAAAACAAAAAGTAAGCAAGGCTTGAACAAGGTTAGCACAAAATTAGCAACTAAGAGGATTTGCAGTTCCTCTTTACATTAGTATGAATTTAAAATTCAATGAAAATGTTTTTTGAGACTGTGATCAATTCTGTTTTCCTTTGTAGTCAGCAGCTTTTGCAATGATAAAAGTTGATATCATAAAATATTTCTTGCAGGATACTATGAACAAAAAGGACATAGGATCTGCCAGAAAACAAACATCTCTATCTAATATTTAAAAGTTAAAAAAAAGGTAAAATACAGAGAATATACTGTAAAATAGATATTCCAACACAATTTAATACAAAAAGAAAATGTAAACTTTTCTAACAGTGCAGTTAACAGATAAAATCAGAATACCCATTCTACAGAGGTGTTAATATTAAAAGTACGTGTACTTATATTTGTACTACTGGAACCTCAACCTTTTTCCAAACTGTTATGACTGTGATTTGAAAAAAAAATTAAAAAAATAAAATCTCTTGGCTTGATGGCACTGAAAGGTATAATTTGGATTTTGACAACTTATCTTGCAACTGAGTAACATAAAATGTCATAGTTATGATCTTGAAATTAATAAATATTCTGAAATGAAGTCACAATGTTCTGTCAAAGAAGGTCAGCTAGAACATTTTAACTTTATTGCAATTATTTCAGCATTCTTTAAAGACGTTACTGAAATTAAAACAATATTATCTTGGAGCATTTTGTAAGATTTTTCAGAATTATTTTTTTTCACCTTTCAGATGCAAATGTGCATTTGACATTAACAACTCAAAATGGGAGATACAGAACTATGTCATACTGGCCCAGCTTTGCTTCTGTGTAAAGAAAGGAGGTGGAGAGAGTAAGTTACCAGATATTTCACAAGCTACATGTGTGACTACTCCATCAAGTGACTAGTATCAAGTAGTGTCAGAGCACAGTGATGGTGAATTTACTCCTACTTCAGAACATACCTTATTACAGCCAATTATATATTATTTTTTCAAACTCTAAAATGTAAAACAGAGAACAATAAGGATACCTAGGATAAGACCCTGCTTATCACTTCATTGTCTGCAGAAATTACACACAGAAGAGCTTTTCAAATGTATCTTGCCTTTTAAGAACATCCCACCACAAAAATATTTTGCAACTAGCACTGAATTAAATCCATTGTACTTTCCTTTGACACTGATGAAGGAATTGTGTGCTGTTTTCATGACAAACACATCATTAGTGTACATACATTTAAGCTGATTATTTCATTCAACACAAGGGACATTAGGGTTAGAATGACACAAAAGCACAAATCACTCTTGATGTTTTCCAAATACCAAGCTTTGTGTGATCTAATCAAGATTTCATCAAATGTTTTATTAAACTCAGTCACGAGAGCCTTGCTGAAGCCAGATGATCTCTTATCAACCAGCAGTAAATTACATTGATTTTTAAACTGAATTTCAATGAAACCCTTCCTAAAATACTTGGAAGCTAGAAGGGGGTCAAATTACAAAAATACAAAATTGCTGCTGTGTTTTTCCCTAGAAATTAAATGGTAAGAAGAAATGGGAGTAAAAAATGCTACTGATCACAAAAAAGTGGAGATTATGATGCTAGTGAGATATGGTATGAACATTAATGACCAAACTAATTCACTTTGATTTGCCAGTTACTCCTTATTTGTATTACATGACAAACAACAAGAAAAGATTCCTGACTAGTCAGATATGTTGCATGCTAGAGAACAGCACAAAAATTACTGCGGGAGTTCTCCATATTCAAGTTATATTTTCAAACTTTTATATGTAAGATGAACAGGGGAAAGACCTAAATATATATAATTAAAAGCATAAATGAGCCTCTCATTCAGAGGGTTAGAAAGAAAATGCTAAAAAGAGGTGCTTCTGCAGCAGGCCTTTCTGAAACAAACCTTATGTTAACAGCAGCATGCACTACTGATAAGTATCAAAGGTAGGAAGAAGCTTGATTTGACCATCCTCTGAACCCCTAATTCCACATCTGAGGTATGATGAGATAACCTGAAGATAGTATCAACATTTCTTATCAATGAGAAAGGGTATTTCTGAGCTGTGTAATGTGCACTTCACAACACAGCATTTTTTTAGCAGAAACTACAATTACAAGTAAGAATCCCACTTAAAAAAAATTACCTCAAAAATTAGAGAACTATAGGTAGCAGTGATACAGCTCTATGCAGCATGTACTAGGGCAGACTTGGTTCCTACTCTGACACTGTTCACACTGAGTCTGTAAGTAGACAGCCTGGTTTTCATCACTCCTTTCACACCAATTAAATGGCACTTTCCCTGGTAATGCACAGCTACACTCCCAAGGCCCATGTCAGTCAGGTAAAATGACCTATTTACAACTGCTTCCCAAACTAGTTGACTGTGTTTAGCTTGGCATATTACACTGGGCACACAGGGCAGGCTGGAGGCAGAAGGAGCTGGGGGGTGCCCTGTCTGGGAGCAGGCCATGGAACACCCTGGCCTGGTATCAGAAGGAAGAGAGTAAGAGACATCATGAGACATCAAGAAGATGCTCTTGGAGAAAACATGGAGGAGACAAGCGTTTGGAGACGCACAGCAGGAGCCATGCTCTTGGGAGGAGGAACTTCATGCCAAACAGGGACACCCCTGGCAGATGGCAGTCTGCAGATGACCCATGCTGAAACTGAGACACCCCTGAAGGACTGCAGACCATGGAAGATTCATGTGCTGAGAAGCACAGAGGAGCAGAGGCTACCCAGTAGAAAGCAAGGAGCAGGAGAAATAAACTGTTATGTACATGACCCCAGCCTCCTGCACCACCCACTGCTCAGTCAAAGGAATTAGGACAGACCAAGTTTAACTCACAATGAAAACAAAGAAGAGAAAGGGGGCAGGATAGGTGCTCTGCTTAAGCTGAATCTAGGTAAGGGGGTAAAAAGTGTTTATTTGTGTTTTCTTTTTTCTTAATACAGATTAGCCATTAGAAGTTTATACTAACTGACAATGTATTAAATGAAGTACAAGTTCTCTGAGACGAGACTGTTTTTTCTGCAAAATATCCATAATTTATTTCATTTTTATGGGAGTTCCACAATAATATAAGTGATGAAATTTGTCAAAAATGGGGGAATAAAACTGCATTCTCATCTTAATTATTACCATTACTCCTGCAGTGAAAGAGGTCTGACATATGACCATTTTTAAGTAATAGTCTCATGTGAAACTTACGGCCTTGATAACCACAGTAAATGTTCAGGACTCCTCGCTCCTCATGATTTTTGTTAACATTATGTTGCAACTTTTTTACATTTTCACAGTTGATATAAGCTTAGTAGGTATGTCGTGCTGCTCAAGTATCAAAATGCATTGTACAAAGAATCATGTAATTGCAGCACTGTATTTAAACACTTAGCTTCAAATTGGAAATTTAAACTGGATATTGATTTGGAAATTGAGTGTAAGGTATGAAAAAGAAGGAAATGGCTGATTTTAAATGAAACTATTAATAAGTAACTGATAGGCCACATAGCCTTTTCTATCTAAGTACACAAAATCATTCAAGTAGTGAAAATAGAGCAGTCACTTTGACGTTTACTGTGATATAACCACTTTTAGATTCCATTATGTTATACTACTCCTACACTTCAGATCTTTCTCAGATTGATACCCCAGCAGGTTGAGACCTCAGCTTCTGTAATATATTAATACAGAAGTTACAGCAAGTTGACAGGAAAATGGTGAGCAAATAACCACTGACTATAAAGGAGGTCAGGACAGTTCAGTTTCCCTCAATACTAATTACAACAAACTAAACAAATATTTCAGGGCATTCAGTAACCAATTACTATTTTGTCAGGGAAGACTGCTGAAACACCTGTGACCAAATTCTCCAAAGTTAAAAGGGAGGACCTGAAAGTCCTGACCAGGTACAAGATCTTTTACTGTTTTAAAATGCTCAAAACCTTGGAACATTAGCTGAGAATCTCTTCATGGACAGCCAGTATCAGCCTATTACTTTTCTTAACATGGGATATGACTTGAAGATGCTGACATTTCTCTCTTTAAGGATTTTGCAATATTTAGTACTAAAATATCAGAAGATTAAATGTAGCATAATCTTAAAGTGGGATACTACTATGAAAACTGGTTTTTTTTAATGACAAAAAAAAAAATAATTCTATAAACACCCAATCATAAGAATGGCTGGGTTTGGAAGGGGCTTTTTAAAAATCATTTATTCCTAGTCCCTGCCACAGACAGGGCCATCTTTCACTAGAACAGGCTTTTCAAAGCCCCATCCAGCCTAACCTTGAACACTTCCAGGGAAGGGGCATTCACAACCTCTCTGGGCAACCTCTTCAAATATCTCACCACCCCCACAGTAAAGAATTTCCTTCTTACATCCAAACTAAATCTACCCTCTTCCAGTTTACAACCATTATCCCTTGTCCTGTCACTGCAAGCCCTAGTAAGAAGTCTTTCTTCATCTTTTTATAAACCTCCTTTTAAGTTTAAAAGGCCACAATGAGGTCTCCCCAAGCCCCCTCTTCTTCAGGCTGAAGCTAGAAAGAACCTAGAAAAAGTCTTGCTCTTGTGTAATAGACTGGTATGAAAGACTGGTTGTGGTTTTTTTTGGTTTTGTTTGTTTGTTTGTTTGTGGGCATTTTTTTGTTTATTTGTTTAAAAGTTTCTAACAGAAGAAGTACTGTCAACATCTGGTCTCTTTTATTCCTTCAGAGATTAATGTAGAAGAAGAAATGGGTTAAATCAGTAATCTTAAATTAGATTATAATTCTTCCCTGATGGCAGGAGTACCTCTAGATATTACAATGAAGGTAGAAACACTGACTGCAAGCCTGTATTGACTGGGTGAGCCTTTCAATGACCATTCAACTGCTGTGAAAATGTCACTCCCTGAGGATAGATGACTCATAGAAAGTTAAATGTATTGGTAGCACTTCCACAGAGGTAAATAGAGAGGCAGGCAGCACAGCTGGAAATGAAGGAAAGCAGGTCATTCAGGGTACCTGATACTGAAAGAGATGGTGCAGGGCTCATATACCATGGAGGTGCTTGGAACATCTCTGGATACAAATAATTTGGAAGGAGGTTAAATAATAAAACAAATCTCCATAAAGAATTGGAAATTCTTACATTTCCTATGCTCGGTGGTAGCCACGTTCAGTTTGTTTTATCATTTGTTTTTAGCAGCAAATCTGAGCAAATGTAAAGATAACACAACACTTCTGGCAAAGAAAGGTGTCTGCACATTTCAGATGTAACCTACTGTTTGTGATTAACTACAGGAAACAGAATTAGTTCTGTTTTTTTGGTAACAGGAGAGGGTCCAAAACTCACGTATTTCTGAATTCCAAAAATATCTTAACAGAAAGGTTTGTCAGGCCCTACAACAGGCTGCCTAGGGAAGTGGTGGAGTCACCATTTATATGATTATTTTAAAGTGTGAAAAACATGCCACTTTAGTGGCCTGGTACTGGAAATCCTTCTTCTGGCCAAACATTCACAGCTTTCTGATGGGTGCAGGAACTGGGCATGGACCACCCCTGCAAGGAAGCCCTTGCAAAGCCTGTTTGCAGAAGCTCAGTCTGACTCCCCTTGCTCAAAGCTGGTTGTGGCACGGTGCTCAAGTGCACCTCTTAGGCACAGTAAAGGACTTTTAAAGTGATGACACAGTACATAGGCCTAAAGCTGCAGGATCTTCTAGTGTTTTCCTGCATTAAGACCAGATATCCAGGGGTATTTGGCTTTCCCAATTTTGTTTTAAACAGAATTAACTTCCATGTCATATTAGGTAGAAAAATAAAATTAAAACCAAAAACATTTTCCCTTTTTTTTTCAGCGGGAAACAAAGACACATTTCCTTCTACAAAAAGAGAACAAAGCTACCACCACCACCCCCAAAACCCTCTCTAAAAATAATGAAAACTCTGCTTTTCAAGGCACTACCAGACACCTGTAAGGCTCAAGTCTGCACCACTTTCTTCCCGCAGGAAACAAAACTACTCAGTTATGTCAAGTCACCTCTGACCAAATGCCCAGGCTCGCCAAGACTGACCACGCTTGTCCTCTCCCGCTGCCACGACAGCTGCTGTACTGGGCACAACCCTCTGCCCTCTGAGGGGAGAGTTAGTGCACCGCGCTGGGCGGGCTCCAGCCGTTTCCAGCACTGGTGCGAGCTCCCCATCGCCCGCCAAAAGCTCCGCCAGCCAGGGGCTGCTGTGGCAGTGGCGGGGTGGGTACACAGCAGGGAGCAAGTGAAGAGCGCTGGGAAGGGGGGTGCCCTTGGGGAGCCCCGGCGGCACTTGGTTGAGGGGAGACGGCGGGGGCAGCGATTCTGGAAGGAGGCGCTGGGTGCGGGAGGAGGGGCGGCCCCGGTGGGGGGCAGGGGGGCGGCTCCGGCCGAGCCACTGCCGGGGAGCAGTGAGAAGGCGCGATGGGGGTGAAGGAACGAGCAGCAGGCAGGCAACAAACACCCACCCCGTTGTCCTGCGCCTCCTTTCCTTGCCTCAAAAAGGGCATGGAAGGAAGAGTGCAGAACTTGGGGCGGGAAGAAGGGAACTTGAGAAGGTGTGTTTGAAGTTGAGCCGGAGGAAGGGAGAGGAACGCGGTTTCCCACTGTTCATTTTCTTCAGACCCGGAGTCGGGAATTAAAATGTTGTTAATCAGCAGTAGGTTAAAGGGATGGAAGGTCTGGAGTCGAGGAAGTTTGCTCCCGGCAGTAACCGGTGGAGAACGTGGGAGCAGCCGTCGAGCGGGGAGTGACCGCCCCCCGGGGTGAGGCGGCCTCTCGGTTGCAGAGACTGAGCTCTGGTAGCAGCAGATGGATTCAGAGGCTTCTTAAGTTAGGGCCTGTGTTTTACAGCGGGAAGGGGAAATTTGTGAGGAGTACTTGCTCATACTGTGGTAATGTTAACCTCAAGAGGCTCCTTTCCAGGGGCGAGCGGAGGGAATTTGCTGAGTGTGCGTGCCCATTGTACCCAATTAATCTTTATTGCTTGAGAGAAGAGTTGTGTTTACAATAAATGTGCGTTAAAGTTGTGGTTATGTTAAAAGTGCAATTTATACAGCGACGTGTATTCAAACAGGAATGTGAAGAGATGTGTTTGAAGAGAAAATGGAGGAGAAAGCAGAGGAGACGTGGAAAGGGACATGGTCGGAGATGTAGCTGGAGAGCTGCTCCCTTGCCTCAGGAGGTGTGACTGGGAGGGACTTCTAGCTGAGGCTAGAAGGGGGGAGAGGAGAGATGTTGGGCTAAGTTGAGCCTGGGGAAGGGTCAGTGGGGAAGGTATCCCGCAACTGTTTTGAGGGGAAAATACTAAGACAATCCATAATTAAAAGCTTATATTAATTGGCAATATGTCAAAATAAGTTAACTTCTCTGAGATGAGTTATCTGCAACGCTGGGACAAGTGAGGAGCAAGCAGAAGCTTTCCCCTCTTCTTCCCTGCTTTCCTGAAGTTGTCTAAAAGACTTTTCAATTATACTATCTCCCTGCAGGTAAAAAAAAAAAAAAAAAATGCAATTCTCTTCCAGGCAGATAGGCAATAGTCATAATTACAATTTTCCCAATTAAAAATGAGACTTTTTCAACAAATCTGGATGTTTACTTTTGAAATAAAATACGTATTTCTATGAGGAAATGTTAATTTTCTTAAATAATGGGCTACCTCTTATTTTTAAGAGAGGGAGGATCTTAATTATTGAAATTTTAATATGCGTTTTGAAAGTGATTTTATTTACTTTTTATGCCTGATATTTTGGCTAATTTTTTTATTTATTTATTTACTGAAAACAAATTACTTTTTGAGAAATACTTCCTTATATTTAGCAGAGCTGTGTTTTTCCTGTTGTGCTGAGCTCAGGTGAATCAATAGAAGAGTTACCAAAGTGAATACAAAATACTCTCACAGGTGTGTTTTAGGAATATCATACACTCACCTGCTAATGGTAACTCTTGAGAAGAAAGCCTTCCCTGTAAATGTAGTCGGAATAATCAGTTTTATATACTTGTATTTGTGACCTGCAGAGGTCTGTTTCTTATGTGTCTTCTGAATACCATGTCTAGCTTAGTGACAGAAACACATTTATCTTCTTGTCATTACTGCCGAGCCAATATAGTTGCCAGATGGGCAGGCTGTGTTCTATTTTATCTCGTCCATCATCAGCAGAATTTCCAGATTAATTCTCACTCAAGAGTCTTTCCTCTAAGAGCTGCTATTTTAAACAGCAACAAAAAAAGCTTGATTTTGAAATCCTGGCTCTTGATCTGAAAACTTTGTGAAAATTGTTCCTGGGCTAGAAAAAACACTGAATGAGCTGTGTTTATAGCTAAAGAATAAAAAAAAAATTAAAAGGCTGTATAAAGAAGAAAACAGGTATCTCATTCCGTTCAGTGCACAGCAGGAGTACATGAAGCTACACACATAAGATGATTTTTAGTTGGCTCAACTTAGAAGAATAGTTGACACTAGGAGTTGGACATTGTGAAGTTAGTTTCCACAGGAATAAGTGGCCATTTTCCAAATGCTGTTTAGGGCATATTCAATTAATTAATGTATTTCTCTCCCATACTGAGCTGACTTCATGAAATTCCTCTGCCTGAATTTGGTTAAGTTCTAAGTCCAGCTTCCCTGTTATCACCAGAAAACTCACATTAACAATGCATATGTTCTACTGTATCAGCAGTTCTGTGAACTGTCAGTGGTTCTTTACAGGAAAAATGCCTGTTTTTTTCTTTGGCTCTATTACAGTGAAATGGCTTTGCATTAAATCAAACAGAGAAAAAATAATAATACTTGATGTTCTAAAAAAAGAAGAATCTCAGTATATTTTATGGCTAGCAGGTAGCTTGTGTATTAAATAAGCTGCAGTCATAAGCAGGAGTAAAATTAATAATGCTCACTAAAAATTGAAATTACGCCGTGGGTTTTAGTATTCCTAAGAGAATTAAAGGGTGGTATTTCAAAGCATCTATTTCTCAGGTGTACTCAGAGCCTATTTTTATCTATAACTGTCCTGCTGATTCCTTGTGATAAAATGTCCTTTACATTTGCTAGTGCAAACCTTGCCTGTTGTCAAGCACAAAGTATTGCTTGCTTGATTGATACTTTAATCTTAAAAAGTAAGAGTTGCAATAGTGTGGACTGAGCTACCTTGACTGTAGGCAGTCAAAAGTGGGTAATATGGATGTTCCAAGTGAATGAGCTTCAAAATGTCTGCACTTCTGAAGAGACAATAATACTTTCTGGTTCATATCCATGCCATTTAATACACTAATGAAGACTTAAAAGTTGTGGTTTTTTAAAGTTACTTGAGAAAATGGGTTAATTTCTGTGAAGACATACACAGGAAGGAATGGTTTGACTGTTTAAATTAAAATCTAAGTCAAAGATGGATTATAAGTGAATGAAGTCCAATAGATGAAGAAGGAAGGGATGGATAAGGGTTACTAGATTATAAATGAGAAAGGCTGGAGGGAGGTCTCTGTGTATTAAGCAAGGTGATAAGCCACAGAGCAAAATAATTTGTGTGGCTTCCTGCTCTGATTTCTTAGTATGGTTGGGTGGAGGTTAACATCATTCAGTCTGTTGCTTACCAGTTTCTATATGGACTCTGTTGCCATGCTGTATCCTGGGAAGATGGAGCCTGTTTGTATGAGGGAGATACCAGCAGAGTACTTGGCTTTGTAATGTTAGACCTTTTAGCTCAGCAGCTGGACAGTGATTAGGGACTGACTTGCCATGCCTGTTCTGCAAAGAATCCTCTTATTAGCAATCTTTTGGGTGGAAGCTTTTTCTGTTCTCTAAGAGTGAAGCTGGTGTGGTTAATTGTACTGATTCAGCTATCTTGATGAACATGAGGCCGTGTAAGGGGGAGTATAGAGGAGGAGAATAGTTGCTTAATTCTGTTTTGCAATAAACTATTAATATTGACATAAAAGTTACAGACTGATTTAAAAAAACAAAACTGGGTGGAAATGTGAGAGATAAAATGAGAAAGAGAATGAATTAAAGCCTGAAGAAAAAAAATCTTGATTAAATATTGTTGATGAGAATGCAACATGCTTAAGATTTGCTCAGTGCTCACCTGAGTCACACACTTCATCTCAACAGAGCTGAGGGTTGGTGAATGAACACAGAGTCGATACACACGTCGATATTTTTCAACTCAACAAATTAATTTATAAGTGAAATATGCTTAAATAATTTAATTTTAGAAGGCAGTACTCAGATTCCACAAAGTTGGACTTTTTTTTTGGCTGCTCATGATCTGGATAGTGTCTGTTTAGTTTCTGAGCAAGTGTTGTGTCTACAGTCACAAAGCTGTATCCTCAGTGCCTGCATGACTGGCAAGCTACAACAGAGGAACATGAAACAGAAGTATTTTGCATTTTTTAAAAAGCAGTAGCTGATTTCAATGCATTTTAAAGAATAAATCAACTCAAATACACCTAATCCTTCCTTACTCAGAGGAAAAGCAGGGCAGTTATATTTACCTTGAGAAATACTATGTGTTTCTCTTATAATGGGAAATTCATCCCATTTCCCATTCTGAGGTGATATTTATATAATCCCTAAAAAAAATTAAATTCTAACCAGAATGGAAATTTACACAGATTACTAAGCTTATCAGAATGTAATTAAGGTTGTCAATATACTCTGCTGTTTTCTGAATATTGGGTTCTGGCCTCTGCTGAGTAGTCCAGAACTTCATAAAACTTTGAGATTTTTCTTTAAAATAATGTATTTAATATAACAAACTAAACTATATAATAAGCACTTAAATTCGGATAAACCAGCATTTTCTATATGAAAGCACAGCATGTAAAATATGAGTAAAATATTTGGGGCTGCTCAAAAGATGCACTTGAACATTCAATTTAATTAAAACATCTTTCATAAAATATTTCAATTTTTTAATCAAATTTTAGTTTGAAAGGAAGAAATTAAAATGTTTAAAGCTTTTAAAATTCATTTTTTATGAACCAGTTATTACATTTTTCATGCTAAATTGATTTTCCATTTTGAAATACATGTGTTTTTATAAAACAACTAAAAATGTCTGGGATAAGAAAATGAAATATAAATAAGGTGAGATTTTTTTAAGAAAATTGTTCTCTGAAATTTTCTTTTTCCCTCCAGAACATCCTCTTAACGACAACTATGAATTTTCAGATTTTTCTTTTTATTTGAAAAAAAAAATTGAAATTTCAACATTCTGGAAAGTCATTGTTCTAGTGGAGTCTGCAAATACTTAAACGCACAATACTAATGTACAGCTATGTAATTTTCTAATTTAGTCCCATAACTCCTTTGTTAATTCCCAAATAAACGTAGAATCTTTCAGGAACAGCTACAGAGTTTTTAAAGACGCCCATGACCATTTGACACTCAACAGTTGAAGTAAATGAGGCTTTCCATTTGCTCAGGCTTTTCTTTGTTACAAGGAGAGGTGGCAGGTAAGATCTTTGCTGAAGGCACTGTATCTAAGTGTAGTAAAATATGCTCGGAGCGGTTTTCGTTAGCTGGGTATCAGCATTGCCTTTGAAGATAAAATGCACCTCCATCCTGACATGAGGTCTAGGAGCTAGCTGCCAATGAAGATTTGGTTACGTTTCTCCCTCCTCAACTTAATGGGGCCAGCATTGTCTTTTGCCCAAGACCACTATCCATTGACATTCAGTTAGAGTTCTGCTTGTTTGGATCTTAAACCAGCTTACTATGCCTGGTGTTAGGCAAGCAAATGGCAGCAGCTTGTTGCCTGGTGTAGGATGTAATGTGAAGCCAGGCAGTCATAATTAGATCAGCTTAGCAATACCCGTGGAGATGTAGCCTTTTTTACTTTATTAGGATCAGCTGAGAGTCTCTCCATAGACTATGGAGAGAGTGCCTATGAAACTGTCATAGACTATACACTTAATTTTCATCTGACTAAAGTTAATTCTGTGTTCCAGCTCTCTTCTATTCACCTGAGTCTTTACTATGGTTTGACCTACAAAAAAGTATAACTTGATGTTGGATTGGATGTTATTTTCAATGTCCTTTGATACAATATTATGTATTGTTGCTAGTGTTCTGGAATAATTTTATAAGAATATCTTAGCCTGACCTCATCCTGTCCCCAACCCTGCACCCCTTCCCCACCATCCTTGAGCTTAGTCTGACCCTGGTTACCCTCATGGAGTCTGATTTTGGCCCCTACCTGCAGGCTGACATCCTGGCCTGTCCCTGTGGAGGTGACTGATTCTTGAGGCTGCCTCAGTGGTCCCCCAGCCTGCCCTACTCCTTTGCAGAAGGCAGTGACATGGTTGGCAGTGCCCCTGGCCTGTCAGCTAGGCTATCAGTCCTGGCTCCTTGTCCTTCAGGCAGCAGCCAGCTCACACTGCTCCCTGACAAAATCCTTGGGTCCCTTTTTGCACAATTTATCAAAAATTTATTAACTATAACATATGAGAAAAATCATAGGAACTGTTCAGAAGAAACCTGTGAATTTTATATATATATATATACCGACTGTAAATGCAAACTTATTGTCCAAATAAATATCCTAATTCTAAAATAAATTAAAAATCAAGCAACAGGGCAAAGTAGCAATTAATGTAATGATGTAGAATTACCTTGCAATTCACACTTGTATGATCTGTGGATATCTATTGTAGGGGCTTGATTTTGAACATTGTGAAAAATTGAAACTTCCATTTCGCATAATACTACAAGAATTGGTTCTGGATTATGCTTAAAATTAGCATTATTTTTCTAAATGCTATAGACACAAGGACTCAATTGTTGGATGTCAGTCCACATGTGAAATACAATGCCTATAACCAGTATGTCAGGATGCAGCCATAACAAGCCTGCAGGGACATCAGCATCATGGGAATGCCTCACCTATTTCAGTAGTTTCAATAATTCTCTAGTCTGTCTTAAACGAACATACAGGTACTGCTGAGTTCTTTCTGTAAATAATCGTAAATGCATCAGTCTGACAATAAAATTTCTTAACAAATCTGTATTTCAGACTTGGAGTTTATAAATTCTCTCTCTCTTATTTTTTTCAATTCAACAAATATGAAACAAACAAACATGAATCCAACAAAACCAAAAAAAGACAACATATGTTGCTGACTTTTAAGAAAGGAGATTATAAAGCCAAATATTCTCTCATGTTGCCTCTTTGTTCCTTTGGCCCACAATCAATTCGAGGACTTCAGCTGCATCTAAAACATATTTTCTCAGGTCAGTATTTAGACACAGGAACTCTGAAACAGTGCCAGTGATTATGTGGCCAACCACATTAACATTTTCCCAGAGTTATTTGTTTTGGAAGACTATAATACAGAGACACTCAGAAACTCTATAACATTTGCTGGATATGTACTGATGGAGCAGGGTATTACTCCATTTACTGTTAAATTCCTACCCAAATCTGCACTACAAGGAAATTGAACATCGTTATTCAATTAATTCCATCAGTTTGGGAATTTTTTATCATACCAAACAGTGATCATCAGTTGCAATGCTTTCTATTCAACATATAATTCTCTAAGTTGAAAATGCTAATATGCTGGTTAACAGCATAAAATGGAGCTAAATTGTGTGCATTAGAATTACAGATGCTCTCATTTGCACATAATCTTTACAGATACTAACCATGCTGTATGTAACAGTAATGAAACTAAACTCGACAAATCTTTCAGAATTTATTTTACAGACTGACACCGAGAAAGTATTTACCAAGAAATTATTGTATAGACTGACACCAAGAAAACATTTACCCCAGTGCAAACAAAAGTAAATGACCAGTGGTCTAAGAAACAGTTAGCCAGAAAATGTTCTTATTTTTTGTTGTTGGGGAAATGTTTCATCAAATAAAATAGCTTGTGGGACATGTGGGCCATGGAAAAGAACTTGCAGTAAGTTTATCATAATGTTAATTCTTAGTTTAAAAGTGCCTTCTTTTTGTTTGAAAACAGGATGTTATTTAAGTAACGTAATAAATCATAATGAATAAAAATGAAACTTAAGTCTATCTAGTAGAAATATATTCTGCATGAACAGTTAATGAAAGCTTGAATAATACTATTTTTCACCTTGGTTTGGGAAAAAGCAAAATAAAATTTTATGCAGTAGGGAAGCATTTCCTATCCACCCGTACTGAAAAATGCCTAATGGTACAGAAGCAAAAGTGCCACTGGGACCTACACCTTTAGCAAGGACAGTGCTAGTGCAATGGGAAATTGGGCAACTCTGCCTTGTTTTGTCAGCTGGTGTTACTGCTTAGAACAGGGGACTCTCAGTCTATAGTTGCTGCAAGAAAGATGGGAGAAGAAGAGACACTGGGGAAATTATTTATTGACTATTGCCTCCTGTGACAAGTACATTCCTGTTGTACATGGAGGTTGTTCTCTGGCTCTGAACAGCCAGTATTGTTTCTGTCTCTTCTGTCCAAAGGTAAATTTGAATTACCCATCATTGGTGAGAAGTAAGTTAGCCCTAATCCATATTTCCAAATTTGGATCCTTCACAAAAATATTTGCAACAAGCATCTGCAGAATGCATTAAAGCTGATAAAAGTTAGTGGACTCTTATACAAAACTGGTAATTAATTACAGAACAGGAGGTGCTTTGGAGATATATATGCCTCCATGAAACCAAGTTACATGTGTTAGAATTTTGAAGTCAGGTCACTTTGTGATCAAGTCTAATATGCTAATATGTGAGGTATTTCTGAGTCTTCCAATTTTTATTTGAATTAGCTGGTTTGTTGAGGAAGAAGTAATTGGAATAATGTATTATTGCTTTTTTGCCTCATTAAAGCCTGTTGACCTTTTCTTAAAATGTGCTAAAAATTCAGAGGTGGTGCATTCAACCCAGGAGTTAATTAGCACTGATTTATCAATGGCATATGTCCAGTTTGACCTGAAACCAACAAAAAATCCACTAGATTTATGAGAAGGAGCAAAAGAATTGTTTCAAAAGGGCTCTCCAGTCATAAGATATAATTGTGTTAAGCATTGGATAAACCCTTGTATTTCAGGAAAAAGAAAAAAAAAAAGAAAAAGAAAAAAGAAAGTATATTTAATAAGAACTTCCTTTTATCATAGCTCCTGGGAGCATTTTCTCTCTCATTTTTTTTTTCTTCTTTCAGCAAAGCATCTACCTGATGTGCTTTATTTATGATACACAAATTCTAGCTTTTCTCAGAGCAAAAAATACCGATTAAGAAGACACAATTGAGTCTCAATATTCAAGTTTCAAATTGGCATTTTTGTATGCCATCTTTTCAAAATTCTTTTCCTTCATTAGAGTGCACAGTCTCAAAAGACACAGCACCAGTGCAGCTGCACTCTTGAGAGTTACCTCTGCCTTTTCTCTGTTCTCTGACTCTCTTTTCACATTGTCTATTGCTATCTCTTATTTAATTCTTCCTTTTTTATTACGTTCTACAGGGCCTCTCTCTCCTTCCACCTTCGTCTGTCTTCCTTATTTTTTTTAATTTTGTGAATGTTTGGATTGCAATTTTTTACAGATCATTTGAAAGCTTAGAGATTTTTTTCCACTTTTGCACATTCGCTCTTTTCCTGTTCCAAGAAATCAAGTAAATATGCTGTCCACTCTCACTTCTATTTATTTTTCTTCTTAGTATGTTTACAAAAGTACACAGTGGCTCTTGCAGCTACATGTCCTTGCTGGAAGTTCTAAGTGCTGCCTTCACTATAGATGATAAAAACAAATTTAACAAATTTCCTTGCATTTTAGTACGTGTTTGTTAAAGACAATGAACAGGACTTACATCCTCATGAAGTTTGATAAAGGCAAAAAAGAGATTTTATTTTTCAGTAGTGTCCTAATGAAGAAATTTTTGTTACGAAAACAAGGGAAAGTTCTCTTGGATTCATTATTCTACATTATTACTTTGTTGCATACTGTGTTTTATATTACCCTTAACATTACTCTTCTGATACAGAAAAATGAACACTGACACAAGAAATGCCTATTACTCCATCTTGTTTTTCCTTTTGTCAAGCCATAAAGTGCTTCAAAGCACTTTGGTTTTCTGTTTCTTTATTTGTGTTTGGGGTTTTTTTCCTGGTATAGTTCAACTTGTCTGTTCAGATGGACTTCTTTCACTTTCCTTGACATAACCAAGTAGGTCTCCTGTTCAAAGGTCAATTTCTTAAGTTTATCTTCCTGGCCTATCTATAAAGCCTTTAATCCTGGTAGTACCTGTTATGCACTTGTCTGGTGGTTCACCTCTTGCATTATTTAAAACCCATTTATTTTATATCCAGGCATTTTACCTCTTTAATAATACGAGAATTCCTACAGCAGCAGCAGCGTTTTTGCTGCTCTTTTCTGAATTCCTTTCAAGTTGCCTATGCACTCTTAAGAACTGAGTACCAAGGTCTGCCTACAGTATTTTAGGTGTGATTTGCTATTCAGACCCCAAGACGGACTTGTTACACCTTTGTTGTAGAGTCATAGAGTCATTTTGGTTGGAAAATACCATCAAAATCATAAAGTCCAACCATTAACCTAGCACACTGCCAAGTCCACCACTAAACCATGTCCCTAAGCACCACATCTACATGTCTTTTAAATACCTCCAGGGACGGTGAAGCCACGACTTCCCTGACCAGCCTGTTCCAGTGCTGGACAACCTTTTCACTGAATAAATTTATCCTAATATCGAATCTAAATCTCCCTTGATGCAACTTGAGCCTATTCCCTCTCATCCTATCAGTTGTTACTTGGGAGAAGAGACTGACACCCACCTTTCTACAACCTCTTCAGGTAGTTGCAGAAAGCAAAAAGGTCTTCTCTCAGCCTTCTTTTCTCCAGGCTAAGCAACCCCAGTTCTCTCAGCTGTTCTTCATAAGACTTGTTCGCTAGACCCTTCACCATCTTTGTTGCCTTCTCTGGACATGCTCCAGAACCTTGATGTCCTTCTTGTAGTGAGGGACCCAAAACTGAACACAGTACTCCCTGCATAGCCTAAAGATATCTTTGTAGGCCCCCTGAGTTGTCTGACCCTTCTTCCAAAGACCATAAACTCTTTTTTTTTTTCCTGAATTCCAACCAAAGCTCTCTGTTCAGCCAGGCCAGTTTTCTTCCCAAGAATATCATATCACTATTTCTTCCTCCAAACAGTTCCCCAAGAATACTGAAATATTCTTTTTGCAAATTTGCTTTATAAACACGTATCGAATTTACTGTCCATTATCACTTGCACCTAATTTCATCAGTGTTCATTTCTAGATTACTGTCTCATAGTATGTCTTTAATATTATTCATATTTCGTATTATTTTTTTACTAGATAAATAGTTAACATGAGAAAGCCAGCTGCATCTTTCATCCTGATATTTGCTGTCCTTATTTTGACTTCTTTTTATAGTTCTGAATCTTTCGGCTCTCTTAACACTCTCTGAATCTATGAATTTAGTGTCATCTTCAAATTTAATTATCTTTGTGGTTTGCCCCAGCCTTGAATCATTCAGTAAATAAGAGCAGGTGTAACAGTGATACTTGTAACCCACCATTGCACACTTTTGTACATTGTATGTTGCTACAATTCTGCTCTTCAGTATTCTTTCTGTTGCACGTCACTAAATTTTGTTTCTGATTTTCGCATACAAGAGCATTGCCATTAATTTTGCATGATGCTACATAAAAACAAGACATGTATGTATGGGACAGGTGTTGCATTTTTTTCATCCACTTATATTATGAGCAAATATAAAATTATCTCTTCATTCATTGGATATGATGCTCCTGTTCAGCAAGCCTGTTAAGACAGGACGAGGGGCAATGGGCACAAGCTTGAACACAGGAAGTGCCATTTAAATATGAGGAAAAACTTCTTTATGGTGAGGGTGAAAGAGCACTGGAACAGGCTGCCCAGAGGGGTTGTGGAGTCCCCTTGTGGAGATGTTCGAGACCCACCTGGATGCATTCCTGTCTAATGTGCTCTAGCGGATCCTGCTTTAGTGGAGGAGTTGGACTACATGATCTCTAGAGGTGCCTTCCAACTCTGACAATTCTGCGTTTCCATGAAGCCTCATGACTTCCATTTCCTAAGTGTTCACTATGGCTGAATTATCGCAGATGTATTAGTTCCACAGAGGAAAAAAACATGACAGGCTTATAAGATTATATTTACGTTATTACTGTACTGAGTGCAGGGAAAGGTGGGGTATTTGCTAATACTCTGTTTGGACAGCAAACTGTTAGATGAAAAGATCTGGGAAGATGATGTATCTCCAGGTCACTCCTTCCTACTCTATAGGCAGAAACGATACATGAATGAACAGAGGGCAGTGTGCAGAGCCACAAGAAAAGAGCAGGGACAGTATAAACAGATAAAAGGTAATCTTTTGTATTTGTTTGTAGATCTCCTCTCTGTGTGAGGAGGCTGGAGAGGGTATGTAATTGTCTGTGTCTCTCTTCAAACTACATTGTAAAATTCTAGGCTTCTTCATATGATTTTTCTACATTTCTTACATTATTTAAGTTTTCTTAAGCAATGGAGTTGAAAATACGGTTCCTAAAAATTAATCTTCTCTCTCTTCCTTTTTTATGATCACTGGTGGGTTTGCTTTTCTCGAAGACTTTCCAGTTCACTATGGCTGAAGCAATTTCAAGTGGTTCAGTAAGTTCATTAGATAAGCCCCTGAATACCCTAGAATGCATGTTCAAAGTCATTATTATGTCCTAATTGTTCAAAACTGGTTTACTGATCTTGTAGAGCACTAGCACTTTCTCCTTTTTGAAAGTTGAGCCTTAGGAGATGTTTGCATTATCTGTTTTATCCCACTCCTTATTTATTAATGAGCTGAATATCACTTGTTTTTCTTTGTACATTTTTTAGAACTGCTTTAATTCCTTGACTCTTTTATCCTAGCATATATTATTTTGCTTTTATTACCGAATTGTTTCCAGGTGTGGGATATGCACTTTTCACTTCTAATAAAGAGATCTTGTTAGTTCATCAAGGATTTACTTTTTTCCTTACGTTCTGACCATGTTTTTTGTTTGGTTGGGTTTTGTTTGGGTTTTTGTTTCTGTTTTTTTTAATAATTGCCTCACATCTTATGTAACTTGCTTCCAAAACTATATATTTCAACTTTTTTTTAATTTAAGCTTCTGAAGTATTGTCCTGATACATCTCTGTTGGTATGGCCTTTATACCTCAGAAAGAGTTAGAACTTACCATCTCAATTTCTTCATTTTGCTATTATAAAATCCAGTATTTTTATACTTCTTCATTTAGGGAGAATGTTTCTTACTTTGCTAAATTGAAGCAGCTTGTGGTCAAAAGGTATTGAATGTCACTATTCCTCACAATTTCTACTGATCCTTTTTGAGCAGGTTAGTTAAATCCTCTCCTGTCTGGATCCTCTGTGATGAAGCAGGCTTATTAGTTGTGTTTTTATCCAACAGCTGTCTTGGTACTTAATGTCCCCTATAATAAGTGTGGTTTTCCACGTCTTGGGAGGTGGTCTGGGCATCTTTTTCTGTTTCATTCAGTCTTGATACAGTCTTGAGGATGTTCAGTGAAGGTCACCTCCATACGCCTTTTCTGACACTCTTGGTCAAAGTACTTCACTAGCTTTATATATATAAAGTACCTCTTTTGTTCATGGATCAATCTACATTCACACAGACATTAGTATTGCAGTTAACGTGTACTAGTTTAAGACAATTTATTTGTCAGTAGAGTAATCTGTCTAACTTGCTACATAGGAAAAGATAGCATACAGAACCTCATATGTCCATACACACAGAAAAATGTGGTACTTTGATTTAAATTAGTCATGTTAATTAGGCTGTTGGCCCAGAGCTTCAGTATAATACTTCACCAGGATTTTATCCATCATCTACCCCCTCCCCTACCTCTTCTTTTGGTCCCAATGTAGACATTTTCTCCAGTGTTTTTAACATGAAAGCTTTTCAGAATTACTTTGGCAGGTTTTAAATATGATTCTATTCCCAAAAAACAGTTAGTGGTTTTTTTTTTTTAATTGCTTGTACTGAAAGAACCTCAGTGACCTCAGCTGGGATTAAAATGTAGTTGTGGAAGGACCAGAAAATACAAATGAAATAAGTTCTGAAGATTAGACAGTCCCAAGGACCAAGTCAGACAAAGTAAGGGAGAACAGAAATATTACTATCTTATTTTATAGATAAGACACTGAGTAATAGAGATATTAAGGTCAGACATGGAGGCTGTGGCAGGCCTAGGAACTAGTCCCAGCATACTTCCTTAATCACAAAACCATTTTTCATTCTGAAAGATTTTATTGTTTATTCTTTAGACACCTTTTATGGACCTGAAAGAGAAGCAGAGCTTGATCAAGCATAACATCCAGAGTAAGCGTAAGTTTGCTGTTTCACTTAACGACTAACTCCAGGAGAGGGCCTCTACAGTTCTTAGAAGTGCAGTTTTTATCAACTTCTGGTGATCTGGAGATACAGGGATTTAGGTTCTATGTAGTTACATTCAAATCACAGCGTTTTTTGCTCATCTGATTGCAATTGACTTTAGCAAGTGTTAGACAAGCAAGTAAAAGCTACTTTTGTGTTTCATTTCAATCACATTGGTTTGCATTATGTGAGAATTCAGTTTTCTCCATATTGCCTAATTTGTATAGATAAACACATCCCTACGATTTTAATGTGCTGTTCTTCTGGCATACGTGGGAAGCTGCTGATCCACAAAAGTCCCACTTAGCACTACCTATATTTTAACAGTCTGTGGGTTCCAAGAGCTACTAATTTAAGCCAAAGAATGAACACATTTTCAGATTTGTCCTGGTCTTCTGTCACTGGAAACTTTCTCTGTATCAGAAGCTATGTTTTGCAGTTTCCTAATTACTTTAAAATGGAACAGTAAATGTCAACAGGCAAAAAGGCCAAAAACCTGGGAGAACTGATGCTCACTAACAGACCCTTTGGGGCTTAGTCATAGCAGTTCTTGTTTCTTTCCGCAAGCATTTTTACAATAATTTATATCAGATATAAAAGCAAGATAAATGTTTTTTTAGTCATTGCCTAGTCCAACAAATCAGCAAAAACTGAATAAAATAGCATCTAAAAAGTCTTAAGTCCTTGAATTCAAATCTTCAGTAGTTTTAAGAAGCAGGTCTTTCTATTTATAGCTTTAATTACCTTGCATTCTGTGTCTCCCATGGCTTATGCAAAGAAGCACAAAACATATATTTAAAAAGAAACCTCTAAATGCATTTTGGTATAAAAATTATTTGTGTTCCAAATTATAAATACTTTTTATAGAAATGAATGTTACTAGTTTCTTTGCTAGCTCAGTCATTTATTCAGTGAGGTTTTTTCCCATATTAAAAAACAACCAAAAAGCTCACAACATATAGATACTGAACTATTTCAGTTATAATAGCCTCATAGTTCATATACTACTTATTTATCTTGTGGTCTATTTTAGGGGTTACATAGCCAATCTCCTTACATAGCATAATATTTATAATTGATTTAGGAAAATGGAAGTATCTGCTTGGCCTTATGTTGCTTTTTTCAGTCCTGCCTAAAGATGCCCTTCGTATTTGTACAGTAATTCCTGCACTAAAAAAACCTGGAGTAGTTCAGATTCTTAAATGTTCATCATGCCTGCTGTAATGAGAAACTTTTTTAGGAACTGTACCACAGTCTCTATAGTCCTTGCTCTTTGCATTCTTAGGAACAAAGTTTTCGTCCACCTGTGTTTGTTTCTGTGGGAAGTCTTCCAATGAGATAGACCTGCATTAGTCTGCTCTCGTTGGTTTTTGAATTATATTGAAAACAAGAGACTTTACTCTGCAAGATGAACTCCTGTGCTCTATTTGCCCCTTCATTGTTGTTACAGACTGGCATATACATAAGAGCAGAGGTTACCTTTTGAATTTGGTCATACTGGGCAGGTCAAAATCCCCTACCCTGTAAAAACACCCTCTAAATCAAGCCAAAAGGAGACGGTAAGTAATTTTTTTTAAGAAAGACACCCACTGAGTCGTTGAACCACAGAATATGTTAAGTTGGAGGATGTCTGTGCTCACCTCCTGCTCAAAGCAGTGCCAGTTTTAAAACTAGAGCCATTGAGTTCCTTAGATGGTAAGTCCTGCTGGTCCAACAGTTGTCTTCCTGTCTTTCCCTGTCTTCCTTACTCATCAAGAACTCAGGTTTCTCACCACTGCATATGCAAAGTGGCTTACTTCTATTTCAGAGCAGCAACAGTAAGCGAGCTTTAACTATCTTGCACTGCTCTAGTATAAGTTATGCTGGATAGTTACTCTGAGATGTAGCCTTCTTTGGAGCTAGCAGCATTTGAAGCATTATCCTACGATCCAGAATTTACTCTTCTATCTGTTCTGCATAATAGTAGATCCCATGCCAAAACCTCACCTTGTGAGAAGAACTGGATGGGGAGGCAAGGTTTGGTAGCTGAGGGATTTATGTGGTGTTGGTTTTGGAAGGCTGTATGTAGCTGGTGGGAAGTAGGTCAACAGCCATGAGATCTAATACAGTTTTTGGAAGGTAGGGTTTGTAAGAGTAAATGGGGAAGATACACCTATCTTAGTGTCATACACTGCAAGTGGGACTAACTAATTTGACTCCTCTCTCACACTCCTTCCTCACAGCATCATATGTTACGCATCTGCTGTTAGCATTTCAAACCTGTTTCATGTGGTCGTCACATAGCAGCTGAAACCATGAAACAGATAGAAAACAGAAAGGCAGACGTTAGTGTATTCAGTGTGGAAGGTGTTATTTCTTGTGTTTTGAGCTGTAGAATGAGGCATGGGTGGGTGGCTTCCCACAAATGGAAGGACAGGGGAGGAAACTTGATGAATGAAAATGTGAACAGCTGATTTTCATACCCAGCAAATTTTATCAGCCAGTTCTACTGAACTAGCTGCTCCTCCAGAAAAGCTTTGACTTAGGATTGAAGGCAGTAGCCAGGCTTGTTAAGAATAATTTGCAGCTCTGTATCTATGTCTTTCTCCTGAAGGTGCTCAGTGCCCACTGCACAACATGCAGAAATGAAGCTTGTCTTTCATTTTCTCCAGAAAAAAATAGATATGATTGCTAAATACTTCTTTTGCCCTAAAATTTAGTACATAAACTTTAAATATCAAGGATGATGCACAGTTTGAGCTTGCATTGAATTATATTCTGAGAAAGAGAGTATTTTCTCAGTGCTGCATGTATCTTTTAAAACCCTAAATCTTAGTTTGCGTACTCCACAGAATACAGAATGCTGTGAAGATGTGTTTCATATTAGTACTCTGGAGTGTAAAGATGTGATTGCTCATGCTAGGTGGGGAGAGGAAAGGATCAGACGTGAGCAGTATAGTGCTCAGGGTATGTGGCCTTCTGCTCTGCATTACTTTAAAATTTTTGTTCCAACTCTGCATCTTAAGGGCTGGCCATGGATGTGTACCAGTGGTGAATAAGTGGCTATCTTTCAGTGGGACAGTGCTTCCCTAACTCACATGTGTAGCCATTAGTGCACTTAGCCAGTATGGGGTATGGTCTGTGACCAGCATCCTTGCTCGTAAACCATAGGAAGAAGCAAAATGCCTTTTTTAGGAAGAGATGATTCAGATATGCCAAGCAGTGCATTATTTTTGCTTCACCTAAGTTCAATTAGTGTCTCTGTATGAAGCTTTTAAATCTCACTGATTTTTCTTCCACTGAATTAAGTATAGCTAGGTGCAGTAGTCCTAATCAGGATTTTCTGTTCTGAAGAGATGATCAAACTATGCTTCATATATCCTTTACCTGCTAGCATTCTGGATTCTTATAGCATGATTATTTTATTAATAGCATTGCTTTCCTATGGATATGCAATGAAAATAGATGTCTAGCTATCTTGAAAATGACATTACCCTGCCTGACATAAGCCTTTTGAGGAGGAATGTCAATGACATTGTTTTTATCAGCAGATAAAAATGAAGCAACTGAGCATTTTACAGTTTATAAGATGTAGCCCTTGGATAAAACAAGAATATTGCTGGCTAAAAGCAGATTTTCTGCTTTGGCAATTCTGTTTCCACTGATACCAGATTTCCTCTCAATTCCTGCTCTGGTGTATAAAAGAGGTAAATTACTATGGTTCTTCTGGGAGAGAAAAGGATTCCTTCACATATTTTTAGGTTTTAAAATCTTACAAGGGAAGGGAACATTATGTCAAAATAAAATATCCCGATTTTTAAGTCAAACTCATGATTTAAAGGGGAAAGAAATGATTTGTGATTGAGTAAGATTGGCAGCATTAGAGAGCTGGCTTTTGACACATTCAAAGTGGTGTATGGAAAAGCAGGTAATCTAACCTCTAGTATCTTCTATTTGTGCCTGTAATATCCAATAGTCTGGTATCTATAGTCCATAAAAAATGTGCAATTACAATTATTGTTATGTGCTTTACAGTTCCCATTTATTAACTGAAGTTATAAGCCTCTCAAATTTACCAACAGTAATGTGTTCCCTTTTCTCTGGTGGTGTTTGGTCATAGGCTGGACTTGATGATCTCAAAGGTCTTTTCCAGTCTCAATAATTCTGTGATTCTGTGATTCTCCCAGTAGTTTATAATTGGATGTTCAATTACTATTTTAAATTCCTTTTTTAATCTGTTCTGTGTTTTGTTGTGTTGGGGTTTTTTTCCTACTGATTATTTCTGTTATTTACATTAGTTTGCAAGATTTCAATTTGAACATCTTGACAAAATACTGGATTACATATGCATTGAACAAAGCATAGATCAGTAAGAAGGGTCACCTTGTTGGCTTTCAGATTCCAAAATCAGCCAGAGACCTGGCTTTTTCTCAAAAAGAAACAGAAAAACAGTCACGTAGTTCTTATATACCCATATTTTTGAAAGAAAACCATGCTGTAGGAATAATTTTTCAAGGTTCAAACATCCAACTAATCCAGGATGATCCCAGAATGCTTGCTTTGTCGATACAATACAGACTAAATTATTCAGAATAAACATACAGAATAAATCATAGGTCTTCTGTGTTTTTAAGCAGTATGAGGAAATAAAACAGAAAGTGAAGCAGGGCAGTGTTTTCCCCCCTTATGGTTTAGTTGCAACATTGTATTCAGGCTTTAATGTCACACCTTCTAAAATACAATCAGACTTTTTGTCAGTTCATCACTTCCATAGACTAAACCAGAGAATGTGAAGCAAGATGGTTTGAATTACGTATTTTAGCTTGAAGTGGCATACCTTCATTTTAAGGTCATCTCATCTAACTAATGATTTAATGTACATTTGATTCTTACTTTTGCTCATTTGCATTATCTTGCTTATGTCTGACCCTTAGACACAGATTCTTCTTAACATTTTATACAGATACTTTCTTGCTTATAAAATTACTCTATCTACTCTCTTAGACTGTTGTGAGTTAGAACCAAATGACAAAAAAACCTACTGACTTAATCAAAGACAGTAGAATTAATCCTGTAAAAGTAGTCTCAGAGGCATGCCCACTACTTATTGCCATTTTAGCCCTTTTTCTTGTCATAAATATTTTCATTTATCAAGATTTCTAGTTCAATCTTTAATACAATTATTAGTTGCAATTTGTGAGTTCTTGCAGTGTCAGCCAAGAATTTGAAATGTCTCTGTTATTAATAAAGAATCTCTGTTATTAATAAAGAATTCATTTTGGATATTTCTAGCTGATTATTCATTGTTTGCAGGGAGGAGTGGTAATCTGCCTCTGAAATATCCAAGTGGGCCTTGTTTTGCCAGATTTCTTCTATTTTTAAAAGAGGGAAATGACAAAGTAAATACTTTAGCTCATGTATAAATACCTTTTTAAGTGTTAGAATTTACATATTCAGTATGAAGCACAAGTCTCTGTCCTAACTGTACAGAATAGAATAATTTAGAATAGAATGTATTTTATATATATATACATTGTAGAAACACGACATACAGATTCATAGATGCAGACAGTCCACAATCATCATTGAATCATAGAATGGTTTGGGTTGGAAGGAACCCTAAAGATCATCTAGTTCCACCCCCACTGCATTGGCAGGGACACCTCCCACTAGACCAGGTTGCTTAAAGCACTATCCAACCTGGGCAAGAGACTGGCCTTTTTTTTTTTTTTTTAAGCTATGTGATTCAATAATTGTTTTTCAAATTTTGTGACTAGTAGTATCCAGTGTATTCATAGTCCATTACTAAGGGAGTTGTACTTACTTCCTTTCTTTTGTTTGTGGAAGTAATACAACAAACCTAGGTCAAGGAATGGTTAGCACTGAAGCTTCCTGTATTTGCTAATGCAGGCTAGGTATTTGATACTGCTTTTCCAAAATACAGGAACACTTCATTGCTGGCATAATAAAATTTTAGCAATCCGAATGCTTGACTTTGTAACCCTGATAATGTTCTTTTAATGTAGGGTATTGATGTGTAGCTTCTTAGCCAGTTTTCTCTTAAGTAAGCTAAAAAATCAGTGTACTGCTAAGTAGCATCTAGTTGACACCCATTTGTTCCACGTTCTTGGCTGGAACATTTTTATCTATCCTTTAGATGGTACTCATTTTTCTGAGTTCTCACTGGCTGTTTCTTAAAAATAACAGCTTGTTTAAAATAAAAGCTCTTTGAAACAAAAACTCTGCTTCACAGTATGTACAATGCCTAGCACTTTCAGTTCAGAGAAGTACAGGAAGGTTTTTTGAACTTCAAATTCTCCATAGCTAGAAGAATTGCTTAACAATAAACCATTGCTTTTCTTGTGTGAGTTTTTTCCTTTGCAGTCTCAATACTGCAAAACTGCATTTTGCATTGTAGTTTTTGATGTTTCATTTCAGAAAACGTTAATGAAATAGTGTAAGAAAGGAGGTGAAATTATTAAATTACTTCCAGTGAAACACTTATCATGAGAATGTGAGTCAGTCATAGTGGTGTTAATGTTAATAATGTAGAGCCATTCTAAAACATAACTATCATGAATTAAGCTAACTGGAACAGCAGTCTAATAAAGTAGATGCAGAAGTCTAAAGACTGTCATGATTTTTATATATTTTAGATTATTCTGGACACTCATGTACATCCGCTTTCTTTCCACCGTGTGTGTACAAATTAGAATGTGTAAATACTAAGCAAACAGAAATGTTCCTACAAAGAGGATAACAAAGAGAATTTTTGAAATGCCTAGGTGCAAGGATAATGCCCTTTTGCAGCAAAGTGTGTTGAAATTCTTGAAGCAATGGTACTGTTATGGAATGACAGTTAAATAACTGAATTGTTCTTTCTACTTTTGCAGAAATTGAATTTCATCAAATTGTTAGGAAAAACAGCATTTTAAAAGATTAATCAAAATACAATATGTTTATTTTTTAAAATAAAATAGCTGGGTTTGGTTTTCTTCCATGTTCAAATTCTGCTTTTACTTGCAAAGACCCCTGTGGTTTAAATAACTCAGTTGGTGTACACTAATAAAAATCCCATTAAATTAAATGGCCACTAGGCATATAGAGTGTCCTGTTGCAATTTCAAGAGACAGTTTGTTACAAGACACCCTGCTATGTACGTTTTATTTTATCAAAGTCAGGGAGAAAAAGAAAAGGTTGCAAAATGTGTTTATTTCTATGAAAAATATGTTTCCAGTGTACTAGGAAAAATCGACATGTTGTGTTGTGGGGGTTTTGGGTTTTTTTACAGAATGAAAGAGTTGACTTATTCCATGTCTGGTAAATTTATAGCACAACCTACAATAAATATATATAATCAGCAGAATTGGTCAGTAATTTTCATTCTCTGAACTATTACTTGTTTCTCTTGGAAGGTGGCAATTCAAGAAGCAATTCAGTATATATTGTATTAGAGTAAACTGTTTTAGAGCACATACTGTACTTGTTTGCCAGCAAACATTATTTCTGAAATAGAGGACTGTTTTTCTTGCAAATATTTTTCTTTCTTTGCTTTCTTCTCTTAAAAATAAAACCCAACAAAACAAAACACCTAAAAAACCAACAACCAACAAAAGAGAGAGAGAAAGAGAGAAAGAGAAAGAGAAGAGAAAGAGAAAGAGAAAGAGAGAAAGAAAGAGAAAGAGAAAAGAGAGAGAGAGAAAGAAAGAGAGAGAGGAAGGCAGGGAGGAGGGGAGGGAGGAAGGAAAGGAAGGAAAGGAAAGAAAGAAGATAAAATTATCCTTTCCCAGATCTGATTTGTTTACACAAGATTATTTTCAGCACAAACTAATCTTTACAGTGTTGCTCTCTCATTTTCTTTTTTTTTTGTAAGGGTTGCTAACAGTGCTGAACTGCTTTGGGTCTTTGCCTCCAAAGGCTGCAGTATGTCATTGATGACAACTTGGATGATAAATCCATTCCCTGTGTGACCCTGAACCAAATCTAGGGCCAGACCTGAACAATGCCCATTCAGAGGCAAAGTAGTGTTTGTTCCTTGTCTTCACTCAGAGTAGAAATTATTGTTGCTGCCATTTTTTAAAAATTGTTTTCAGCAATATTGACATCAGCTCTTTCAAGCTAAAGGAAGACCATGGTCCTTTTATAATTTTTCTCTTTCATAGAGACAGTGTGTGTCCTGTGTCCTAGGGAGAGGACACTATAGGATTCAGTCTTAGGGATGCTTCTGGAGCTTTCATCTGTTAGGAAGTTGGCTGAATGTCTCCACGAATTCCAAAGAGCTCACCCGAAAAGGAGCATGGTCTTTAAAACTTACATATCTACATAATTCAGATTTAGTAAGAGAGAATATTGGTAATAATACCAAGAGCTTCCGTGTAACTTTATGATTCATGAGACACTAAATGTTTTATAATGTAAGGAAGGAAAAGAGAGGAGAGAAGACATTTCTCTGTCCAGCTGCACCTGGACCAATACATAATGAGTATCATACAATGGTAATGGGGAGCAATAGCAGGCCATTTGTGAGAGAGAATTGATCTCTTGCCCAAGCAAATGAGTCATTCATTTGGGGTCCAGGTCTTGTACACCACATCGTGTTCCAGTCTTTACACTGGTCAGTCAAAGAAGGAAAAGAAATCAGAACATCTAGGGACATATATTTTATTTTTATTGTTGTCAAACCCAAGATGAGAATAAAATGTTTAATCAGTTTCATCATGAGGCATATACAGGACAAGGCAATCAGGACAAGGCAGGTCCTGCTTGACTATCCTGATCTCCTTCTATGACAAGGTGACCTGCTTCACAAATGAGGGAAAGGCTGTGGATGTTGTTTACCTGGGCTTTAGCAAAGCCTTTGACAGTGTTTCCCACTGAATTCTCTTGGAGAAACTGGCTGCTCGTGGCTTGGGTGGGTGTATGCTTCGCTGAGTAAAGAACTGGCTGGATGGCTGGGCTGAAAGAATTGTGGTGAATGGAATTAAGTTCCCAACAGTCTTCTGAGTTTCAGTCCCCTCAGTGCCACTTTAGTATTTTTTTCCTGTCGCTGTGCTACCGAACTACCCAATTGTATTTGTAGAAGTTTTCTTCATAATTTTATTTTGTTTTTCCACTTACCTCATGACATTTAAAACCGAACAGTACTAAGGATGTAAAAACTATCTCATAGGGCCCCTGCAATTTTGTGTGTGTTATGTTAATTCCAGATAGCTTAGATGCTAATAAATAAATAAATTATCAGTTGCTAATTTTGTACCATTTCTGGTAGTACTAGATACAGTGCTCAGTTTGGTTCCCTGCATGCAGTTAGGTTATTGCTATGTAATGTTCCATATTCCTTTGATACTCACAAAATGGAATATAAGCTCAAAGGAAGCCTTGAAGCACAATTAATTAGTAGAGTAAGGTAGTTTGGTTTCAATTTGTCCTTGTTAGTAGATTGTGATATGACACCTGTTTTTAATTTCTGTACCAAAACTCTGCACAGCTGGTTTTCCTGAAAAGAAAATTTCCTCCCAAGTTATTTTTAGGGATGGCACTAATGGCAGGGAAAAGTATGTCCTACAATGAAGCCCAAGGGCTTAAAAATCTGTGTTCATATTCAAGTAATGTGTTCTTAGAGATATGTTCAGTGTAAGTTTGTGTTCCATGGCTCCTCCATGAAAAAGTGAGACAAAACATTAAAAGCTATATTGGCATAGCCTGTATTTAAACCTGCAAAGAGAATAGCTCTCTCACTGTTTCCTTTTGTCTACTTCTCAAGGAGTAACTCCAGCTCTGAAGAAGAGAAGAGAGGCAGTTTTCAGGACAGATTCCAGCTGTATTTGTGTAAAACAGGAGAAAGGAAAAAACAGGTCCAATGGGAAGGTCATAAACTCTGGGTGGAAATTTTCTGTCATGCCTGATCCTTGAGCAGTGCAGCTAGGTACAAGTGTCATGCAGACTCATTTTCAGAATACAGAAGAGCTGCTAATATGATCTAATTCAATAGAGTAATCAAATCACTGAGTTAAGAACTAGTGATATGCATACTTCTTTATCCATTTCAATTAGTCCTATTAAACTCAGAAATTTACTTTCAATAGCAAAAGGTGAAAAAAAATGTTGCTGTAGTCAGTAAAGCTCAGTTCTTTGACGCCAAGAATTCCTGTAAAAGCTAAGTGTGAACTGCCATATAAGGAGCTGTCGTTAAGGCTCACTCTGTTTTGGAAAGGAACAATTGATTTTTTTGTATTCTTAGCCCATAGATGCTTCATCTGATACGGACAAGCTTCTCATACCTCTCATACCTGATAGTCCTTTATGGTAGATGCTAAGATAGGAGCATAATGCACACTACCATTAAGCTCTAATTTTGTCATAAATCTGAGTTCAATATATTACAGGCAAACTCTCAGAGTCCAGAAAAAAATCAAATTCCTTTAGAATTGCCTTATCCTCTTGTGTCAGATCTCCTTCTAGTTCTGTATCACTGACTGTTTTAGCCTTAGTAAGCCAGACTTTATGTGACAGTAAACAATCTGACAGTGTCTTCAATGACAGTGGTCATACATCCATTAGTTTCTGTTCACTGCTGACATTCTGAGCATGTCTGCCAAGAAAATCAGGTCTGTTAGCCTTATTTCATGTACTAATTTTCTGATATACTTAACTATGTGGTACAACTCTCTGGCAAAACAGCAATCACTATCCGCAGTAAACCCTTTTGATTATTCTCTGGTTATGTATTTATGATTGCTTGTTGCAGCTGACAGAAAAAGACAGGCTTTCATTTAACATAGTTTAAATTAACTTACAGACCAATCATGTCGCCAAATCCAACAAACAAACTAATTGTTTGCATTGCAATATCATTCTTTTCTCTACAAAGAGGTTTGTTAAGAGCAGTTAATGAAGCCAAAAAAGGTCAAATAGTAACAGAATGGAGAAGGCTACAACCCTTTATTTGTTCTTAAACATGTATAAAGAGGCCATAAAACAGAGCAAGGCTATTAATGTCTCATATAATTATTTGGCAGGAAATTCTGTGAGCTCCTTAAAATATTGTCCCTCTGAATTATTTGTGACATTTTTCAAAATGGTCCTTTTCTGTTCTAATTTTCTACACCTATCAATTGACTGCTACAAGGAAAGGCATTTTTTATAACTATACTCATCCAAGAAAAAGGAGAAAAAAATTGTGACAGACCTTCAGAGAAATAGAAAGCAACAATAGTTTATGTCAGGCCATTTGAGACCAGACGAATAAAAAGACAGTAAAACCAAGCTGGTAATATTACCCAACTAATACATTATGCCACCCACAGCTTTTTTCAGAATTAAAGTAGATTGCCCATAGCTTTTGGGAGTTTTAATGTACCCATTCTCCTTTCTGCTGTAGAAGATGAATTAGCAAAATCTCTCTTCAGCTCCCACCATCAGTATGGTAAATTTCGGTACAGTTTCTGCCTCTACAGTAAATCTAAATTTTAGACTAATTACAAAAAAATTTTGGCTGTTAAACTTTTTTGCATAATAGTGCTGGTGCAATACATCAAGAATATCAGGGCTTCTCTTTTCCCCACTTTTTATTCAATACTGCTTTGTAGCTAAACTGGAGAGATATAGACTGGATGGGTGAACTATAAAGTCAGCAAAAAACTGGCTGGATCACGTGGCTTGAATTGACACAGTTATTGCTTAAAAATCCAGTTGGTGGCTGATTATGAGCAGCATTCCTCAAAGGCCAGTGCTATGTGTGATACCGTGTAAAATCTTCAAAAACCTGGACAGTGGGATGGAAAGCATGCCCATTAATGTTATGCATACCACAAGAGCAAGGGTCCAGGTGAAAAAATGGAAGGTGGGACTGTTAATTCAAGGAGACAACAGACTGAATGAACAGGATGAGGGGAACCTCACAAATCTGAGCAAAAACAAACACCTAAGTCTGCACTTGGGCCAGAACAGTCCCATACAATACAGGCTGTGCACTGACTGCAGAGAAAGCAGCTCTGCAGAAAACTACCTTAGAGTCCTGGTGAACAAATTAAAAATAAAATAAATTATATTGATATATGTGTGTCTGTATATTTGTGTGAGTATATATGTGTATATATGTTGGTATTTAAAATGAGCATGCTTATATTTAAAGTCTAAAATGATGAGTTTCAGTGCTTTTGTCTATCCGTTTTCCCCACTAAATTATTCAATGCTACTAGTCGTCTCTCCTTCACCCTCTTACCTAGTCTTCCTATCACTTTATATCTTGTTCCATTGTAAAATATGCACCCAATACTATTGGACCACTTATGACAGCTTCATAAAACCTCCTTCCCTTAAGTTCACAAAAATCATTCCTGCTCCTCTCTTCCACCTAGGATACTATGACTATATTTTTCAGCACAGACTCCAGAACCTGAGTACTTGAATTTGGCTATCATGATCAACACCAGCTTTGGTGGGTTAGCCTTGGTAAACATCCAAACTCCCACAATTCCCATTAGGAAAAAAATGCTCAAGCATGGGCTCAGCATGCGCTGGGGGGATTATTTGCTATGGAGCATCTCCTCCCTCCCCTTCTTTTCTGACCTTGATCACAGGAGTGTTTCTTACACTTTTTCCCACTCCTTCTTCACCTGTCTTTTTTTTTACCTGCCCTTTCTTAACTAAGTTTTCCCAGAGATGCCACCAGCTTGGCTGATGGGCTGAGCTATGACTACTGCAGTGAGTCTGCTGGAGTCAACCAGAAGCAGTTGTCTTACACTAGGCAGTCCCAGGTCTTTTCTCACAGAGGCCACCCCTGCAGTGTATGTCCCCCTGCGCCTTCCCCCCATCTTCTTACCACCTACACTCAATACAACAGTATATGAAGAAAATTAAGCTAGTCATTCTGGCTGTGAGATCTGGACTCAACAAAAGATTACTTTAATGTGAGGTATTTAAAATTATGTTAAAGAGGAGTTTAAATACAAATTAAAACAACCCTTAAAATAATGTGGTGAAAAAGGCAATAAATCAAAGGAAAGTTAATCCTGTTGCCTCAAGGCATATTAATTTCTTAGTGAAAAAATTCCAAATGCATTGTAGCCTACAGGAAGTCAGACCTGGCCGATTCTTAAAACTTAGTAAATTGCTGATTATTTTGCTGACAAGGAGCAAATCTGACTCATCAGACTTGATGGACTTGTACAGACAACTTGATGTTATCTAGACCTGGCATGTTGGACTTCTCATTTACAGATCAGCAAGGTAGTACATGAGCAGGAGATCTGACATCCTTGAATCTTGAGTCTACTGTGCACCGACAGCTTGTGGCCAGGTTGTAAATCAAGTTAAATAAAACTAAATTAATCCATAATCAAGGAAAGCATTGATTAACTTGGTAGGTAGTGTAATCCTGTTCTCTTTTGCTTACAGAGTTTGGATTAAACCTGAGTCAGAAACTGGGCTACCTTCATGTATAAGTTATGCTATAAATCTTTAAATAATTTAATATAAGCCTTTCATAATGTTGTATAGCAAGGATAGAAATGCACAGACTGTGACAAGACCTATAATGTCTATTGAAAACTTTCTGGAAGTAGTTAATGTTGCACACAATGAAAGAGTAAAATGTTGATAAAGTAGTTGTTCTCAGCAAAACAAAGGGAGGACACGCAGAAATGCGAGGTATTAATTACTGCTACTCCAAAGATAAGTGTGGAAAAAAATACCTCTAAAAATAATAGATATTATTTAACAAGGTAAATTAATGTGCAAACTTATTTTGTGGCTTTTTAAGCAATGGCCTGAGTGTTTTGCTTCTATGTGAGCTGTATCATCCTTCAGCATTTGTAGAATATTGTTTTCCACTGGGACTAAATGTGGTGATTTTTTGGTCAAATGGTCATCGATAAACTGAATTTATCACATTATATCATCAGCAACTTCATACAAAAAAAAAAACAACTTGAAGACCAGATTTCTTCAAAGCTGCTCTTCTGTCTTTCATACACAGAGTACGTGGCAAAACAATGGAAATTATAAGTGAAACATGTTGCCTCCTCCTGAAAATAAATATTTCATCTTAAAAAATGAAATCTTAACACCTTTCCTCCTTGCAGTGGAAACATCATACTGAGCAGAAAAGGAGAGCAGAATACAGGACCTTATTTTATTCCTTTATACTGATGCAAAGTCCCATTAGTGTCAATGGAAGAACTGCTAGTATAATGAATAGAGAATAAATCCTATCACGAACAATTTAAAAATATTGTTTTGAGCTGATACATTCCAGAAAGAGGAAATCTTCCTGGAAGCCTTTCAAAAGTCCAAGAAACTGCAGTTGTACTACTGCTGCTATGTTTCAGTTGCTTGACATGCCTTTTTACCATGCTTAACTGACTATAATGTTCATAGGGAAAGTGGCAGGAACTCCAGTAGATTGAAATTGACATCTCCAGAGCAGAGAGAACATTAACACCATCAGTGCAAGTGCTATTTTCTTTGCCAGTTTGATGTGAAATCTAGGTAGACCACATCTTCTTAGGAAGCAGAAGATAACACTGACAATGTGAACAGTGCTAGGCAGCAGATGAGAACCAATATCATTCCGTTTACAGCCAAAAGAGACATCACTTACTACCAATGAAGATAGTAAGGACCCAGGTCTGCTCTGCCTGCTCAGCATACAGACTGAGGCCAGAGCTAGTTGAAAACAATGGTGTGTCTAGCATTGATGCCAAGGATATACAAGATAAGTGACAGCTGCTGCATCTCCAGCTTCTAACAGAAGTCCTGTTCCCCTCCCAGCAGCCTCAGGGGCCATTTGCCCTGGAAGTCACTTCCTTTTTCCCACCTAGTAATCTGTCGTGATCTGCTGGCAGGACCAGACACCCACTACCCATTCAGTAAGGAGCACTTCTGACCTGGAAGGCACTTCCCCTGTACACAGAGGGAATGGCCATTTTTGTTTCAGCCATCCTTTTAGGTCAAGGTGTCACCATTTTATGTCAGGCAGCTGTCACTTGGTTGAACATTGTACTGAGGTGTGAGACTGTCAAGAGTGCAGATGCGTGCCAAAAGGGATGGGAGGCACAGTCAAGCTGGAACATACCCAAGGGCTATAGTCCCTTCTAGGAGACCACTAAGGGGCCGCTGGTTCAAACTTTGCCACTTGCAAAGAGCCTAGTCTAGTGGAGTGAGAAGCCCTTGCACCCTGCTCCAGCCCACCAGGGTAAACATGCAGTATTATTTGTGGCAGACATGGGGCTTTTCATGGTGAGAGACCATGGTAAGAAACAGGCAATACTGCCTGTGGAAATGGAAAACCAGAACAAAATGCCAGGAGAACACACAAATGGGGACAAGGAAAAGACACGAAGGGAATAGCCCAAAAGACCACTTTCTTTTGCTGTCTTTTGGTGTTTGCACTGATGTGTACTTCACGCTTAAAAATGAATGAAGAATCAAAATGCCCATTGTTTTCACTTGGATCAAAATGTCTGAATAAAACTTAAATTTTCAGGGGTTTTATGATGGAAATGAAATTTACCCAAAATTACTAGACTTACAAGCTATTGAAGCCTGCTAACCTTGTTAATACATTTCTAGTTCACAGAATGGAGAGTAACATGATCTGATGATCTCTAGAGGTCCCTTCCAACCCCTACCAGTCTATGATTCTATGAAGCAAATCTAGGGATCCAGTCAAGAATCGTTGTGCCAAGATGTCAGCATACTCATATGAATACCGTACCAGTAAGATCTTCCATCTCACACAGTAACATCCTAGAACTGGGTGGGATCATGATTACATATATCCTAAGTGGAGTCCACCACTGACAACTTTCTTTTCATGACTGGAGAGGTATTTTGAAAAACTGAGACTCCTACTGCTACTTGATTTGCAATGGAGAGCATCTGGCTTAAATCTGATAAAAAAAATTATCTTCTTCTGACACATTTATGAGTTCTCCCTTCATTAATTTTTATCTCGGGAATATTCACTGCTACGGAAGGGTAGTTTTAGAGCAAACACCTGGTTTTTACAACTCTTATCAGAAATTTGCAAGGTTTCAGGCAGGGAACAGCTTAAATTTAATGAAGTGAAAATCTTAACCCTTTGGGCCTTCTTTTCAAGTGTCTCAGTGATACCCTTTCCAGTAGCTTTGAAGGGTAATTTTTTCCTTTACTCCATATACATTGTTGTCCCTCGGTGACTCATAGCTCACAAGGTGCCATTACTTTCTGCAAACCAGAAGTAGCAGAAAGTGAAGTATAGAATGGAAGTCTCTGAAAGACCTGAAAGATCTGAAACCTTTGCTATGATTCAAAATTTATTCCTGATTAACTGTCTTTCCAAATGCAAACAAAGAAAGAATTTCCAGCTTTTGCATCCCGCTGTGGCCAAACGTGCATTTTCCTGTATCCCTATTAATAACCTTTTTCAAAGAAACCTTGAAATGTGCTGGTATTTATTCTTTTTCAGATGGTTCACATCTAGCAGCAATCATTAAAGGTATCTAGGCTATCTCACTTAAATCTTTAAAAAGTACTATGTGAAAAATGTGAAGTAACTATTCTGTGAGCAGAAAATAATTTGACAAAATTGTTTATCAGTTCATAAAATATACAAAATAGCATAAAATTTATTTTGAAAGTGTAAGAGAACAATCTAAACTGTTTTTACTTCAACCAACTTGTAAAATACACCAAGACTTCAGTCTCTCCTAAGGGAGAATCCTTGACTAATAAAACTTCAGATCATATTAAATTGATACAAGGTCTAATGCTTACAGCCTCATAACACAGCCAAATCATGATAGTATTCAGCATTTAACTTACTTCCTATATTTACTACATATAAATGTATTTTGTTTCATGAAAAACACTCACAAAACCAACTACAGAAAAAATCCTATATGTTTTTTAAGTCAAACACTCATTGTCAAAGTGTAAACCAGAAAAACAACAACTTGGTATTTGAGGAAGGACTAAAAACTCTGTTAACTGTCTTAGGGACATAATTTGGGCCTTCATAATCTCCAAGTCACATTGCAGAGATCCTTCTGAGAGTTAAAAGAGATTTTATATATTCAGTTTGATTAACTCCACCTATTTCTTACTTCAAATTCTATTTGTTTAATGTTTCTTCATTTTTGTAGCTGAAAGTTTTTGCTTTGACATTTTCAAACTAGGAGTTTGAACTAATGCTTTCAAAATATTTTTCCAAAATTTAACTATGAAAATCTCATTAAAAATAATGGCTGTCTTAGCCCATGTGCACATTGGTGACAAATTTGGCGTTCATGAGAAGTTGCAACTCTGGCATTTGCTAAACTTTCTGTATTCAATTTTTATGTTATCTGAAGGTTTTAATTTTTAGAAGGCAATTTAATCTGCTTCCTTAAGGGAAAAAAAAAAAAAGTAAAAAGAAAAAACAAGACAAGAAAATAAGAACTTCCTTAGACCTTTAATACATCTCATGGACTATTAACATGGCACAAAATAGCTCTGCTCTATTCTAAAAAAATACATGTAGTATTATCCAAAGGTCCTCTGTGTATTCCACAAAATAAATTTGTTTGTGCCTTTATATAATGTTTGCTCATTCCCCTCCATGCATATGTTGTTCTTTGGAGTCCCAATATCGGAAGAGATTCTCAGTATTGCTAAATGACAGTGACATTTCACACATGTGCAAGAAGTCCATACGTGGATAAATTACTTGAAAAATCTCTTAGCCTAAAAAAAAAATAAAAAAAATAAAAAAAAATTGTATTCCCTATAGTAACCTACTTTACTTTGTTTGCAAAAGGAAAAAATACACCTATTACCTATTACTCATGAACTGCACACAATTTTTAGGAATTAAAAAAAAATTTAAAATGTTAATGTGTTATTAGTTCTTCTTTCCCTTTTCATTATAATAGGTTGGAGATAGCCATGCATATTTCTTCTCTGTGAAATCATATGAAAAGTTTGGAGAAGATCATGCAATTATCTGTTAACTATGCCCTGTAACACAACACTGTTATGAAGGTTCAGACAACACACCTGGTACCTGAGCTTATAGAAAGTGGTACCAACGGTAATAAGTCAACATTGAGACAGGTTTCATTTGAAGAACCTGTTTCCAGGATTCAGGTTAGACTTAGAAAGCTCTCCCTGAAGCTTATCATGCTCAGGCTATCTGTAGTTGACCTAACTAGATTAGATCTAGCTCAAATAGTTTTATGTACAAGCCAGTGTTGCAGGCTGCACTCAAATACAGGCAGGCTCAAAGTACTCTTCTAAGGGATAGTTTTGCAGGAGTTGCATTTCTTACAGATTAATGTATGTACCACAGTAGGTTACAACACAGACACTAGATCTCTATATTATACTTTGCTTAGGGAGGGATGAGAGAACAATGCAAACAGAGTAAATAAGCTGGAGCTGCCAATATTTACCAAGAAGGACTACAGTAGCAAAGGGAGACAAAAGAGGCTAGACAGGGCAGGGTACAAGTCACAGGTTTGGAGATTTTTCCTGCCCAGCTGTGTTGGTAAACTTGATTTATATTAAAATTTTAGTCATTACTAAGAACATACTACTGGAAACACATTTTTACACTTCTATTGTTGTCACTTTGTTATCATTAAGACAAAGGCAATTATTACAAATCAAATTATTACAAAATCTCTTTAAGATAGAGATGTGGGATGTCACAAAAAGTGTGCTTTATTCTTCCTTGAAATACTATACAATTTAGGAGCTTCCATGAATGTTAATCATTGCACTCCTGATGATACAATAACCTTTTTCCATTGTTGATATGTGGACAGACTCTTGATAATCGTAGTCAATAAGAACTGAACTATAGGATCCATTTCCACATTAGTTACCGCTTTTGAAAACTTCAGTGGCTTTTCTGATGAAGTTTTATAGGAAGGATGGATAACAAAAGCCTGAAGTGGTTTGTATGAAATGCTTCCTTACCATTCTCTCAACATAGGTCAGCACGGTGACACTCAGCTGCACATAACTGAAGCTGCATATCAACAGAAAGAAAAGCATGTTCCAGAGCACAATTATTGAAATTATAAACTTTGTTTTAAACAAATCCACTCAATTTTGTTCATAAAAATGCCTTCTGTTTTTGATTAGACTGATTTTGTCTCTTTTTTCTTTCGTTTTTGCTGTGATTCACTACTCAACAGATTAGAAACAAAATTCTCCTTTGTTCACACACCATCCGAAATGTAAGATTTCTCAAAAGTACAGAGTGTTGACCCAAGTGTGTCTGCTGATATCAATATGAGCCTTACCTCTGATTCTGGTGGAGTGGAAATTCTTACATGCACTGTTTACTTTTTTTCAAACTGAAGTTCTTTCAAAAAAGGCAAAAAGTTTCTGTGTTGGAAACAAAGTTGGGAAGACTGAATGCAAGTATGTCTGGGCACTTCAGCACTGGCAAAAGTAAAGAACTAGCAATGAGGACGAGTGGTAGTGCGCATTCTTTGTGTCAAGAGCATTACCTATTGAGTATTACAAAGATTTCCTGACTTCTTTTCTCTACCCTCTACTGCCTGAAACTCTGCAGGTCATTAGCCAGTCTTCTTTGCCTACTTCCCTGACCATCTTTTGCCTCTGCCATATATAGAGCAACTCTACAAAGCCAATGTCTCTTTTGTACAGCAGTAAAATGTCCAGCAGAGTACAACTCCAGTTTTACTTTGAAACTTGTAGATGCCAAAAAATATAGAGGTGTTCAAAAGTCAGCAGAGGAAAAAAAAAGTTGAGAAATTATAACAATTCTTTGTTAATTTCCTTGTAAATGGAAAAAAATACCTTAGTTGGTAATTTCTGTTAAAGTGCAGGATAAAAATGTAACATGAATGATTTTTTGAGGGAAAATGTATTTTTCTCAAATTTGAAATTTTCTGTAAGATTTCAATGTTGTGAAAAAGTTACTTTCCATCTGAAAATTAATTTAAATACTACATTTTCAAATTTTCATTTTGTTTTCATTGCTGAAATAACCCAAAGGGTCCACTTTGTACCAGTTCAAACCCAATAAATTATATCTCCCAACCACATCCTTTACAAGAATTAGGCTTTGCCTATGTATAGACTCCTTGCCTTGAGGATTTACATGTCCCAGAGTACACTGGGATATACACAACGCAAAGAAAGACAGACAATTCCATATCTTATAACAATTCTGCTTAACCTCTTATGTGCATACCTTTAAGAAAACTTAGAGTCAAGCCTCTCCTCAGTCTGGTTTAGACACCTTGTAATGGGAATGAGGCTGAATACAAACATGTCCTCCATCTACCATGGAGTTACTCAGGGTCTCTTCCATTACACTAATTGTCAGTGTGGCTTTGGTTTAAGACAATTCCGTTTCCTCTCTTCTTGAAATGTCTGGCTTTGTTCTGAGGAAGAATAAAACATTTTTTTGTACCTTAAATTTTGCTTTGGAGTAGAACTGTCATATTCCTTTCAATACTGCTCACAATATGTTTTGAGCTAAGAAGAAAACTATGCAGCATTAGAAAATCCCTTAGCAATATTTACAAAGAGGATAAAACTTCAGTTATATAAATTTTTCACATTGGATATTAATTTCAGTTACAAATATTTAAAGCCCTTTTCACTGTTTTGAGAGGTTATATACTAATCAGATTATGCTTCTCAGATTTATTCTAATCAGAGTTATTGCATTATAACTCTTTATACTCTACTTTAAACACCAAAGAACTTGTATATCCTTTAAATTCCTTGAGAATTTTCTCATCCCTTATGAATGGAAAATATATTATCTGCAAAGAAAGCTGTTTCATAAAGTCCGTGGGGTGTAGAGTTAGTAAATAATTCTGAGATACAGCCTATAAAGTATATTAAACCAAACAAAAATGTTTGACATATGAATGATGAGGACTGAGGCTGAAGAAGTGAGATAATATTGCCTTGATACTCATATAATTTGATTATCTTTTTCTTATTTTTTATGAGGACATTGTGAGATGGCTAATAGAATGAGTTTAAAGAAACAGAAATTCTCATCATCAGATGAGAAAATTCAAAATGCTTAATATACCAAGCATGGGCACAAGGTGATGACCATATTAGATTTATGAAATAACTGTCACATGAAATCATAGATTCAGTAACAAGGCTTCAAAATGTTTGCCACATCAGCAACATTGTTGTATGACAATGGAATGACAATATAGTACCTATATTTAATAAACAGAACATGAGCCATCTGATTTCTATACCGTACAAGATACTAGAATGTATTGTTACAGCAAAGGTTTACACAGAATTAAGGTAAATAGAAAAATAGAATAAAATGTAATGCTGATTTACTAGAGAAAAGTCATGACAGACTGACTAGGTCATTTTCTATGAGCAAGTTGCTAGCTTTCTACAGAGAAAAAACGTGATGGCCGCAGATAACTTGGGTTTGTCAATTGATAATGGCCATATGGGAAACAATTAGGAAGGCAAAAATGCTGATTAATACAAGAGTAACAAGCTGAACCAGCTAAATGAAGAAGAGCTGTGGGGCTAAAATAAGGTATTAATTAAACTATTCAACTTGTTAATGGTAAATAGTTTGGATGCATTTTCAGTACAGAAGAATGAAATATAGGAAAACCTGAGTAACCTTGATAAACTAATAAGTTTTGAGTTTTCCTTCTATAAAATTATGCTGATCTGAATGCTTAAAGATTGGCTGTGCCAAGCAAGCAAGTAAGTGCCATATGTCTTGTCTATATTCCATCAAGATTCTCAGAATAACTATTGCCCTGAACGTTTTTCCTGCATTTCTAAATGCAGAAAATTTTTTTAGAACCAATGTACAGAATGAGGCCTCGCACAAAAATGGAGTTTAGTTTTCCCCTTTCACCACATATCTGGTGGCTAAAATAATTAATAAGGGTGTAGATAATCACATCTGTTGAAGATTTGTACTTGAATTCTTCACCCCCTAAGCAAGCACCATTATTTCCCATTTTAGGTAATTTTAGGTGATAACTTGATCTTTCTTGAGTGATTACACCAGAGAGATTAGGACAAAAGATTTATTCCATTCCAGTGATATGAAGATGACATCTTTCTTGTTTCCTTCTCTAGTTTTATATTGAGTGTTTGCTAAATATTTTAACTTAGGTAGAAATTGGAGAGAAGTAATTACAATTCAGGATTGCTCTTTCCCAGCTAAATAACTTTAACAATGGACTATAGAGTCATGTTTAGTCATAGAATCAGAGAACAATTTGGGTTACAAGAGATGTCTGGAGGTGATGCAGTCTACTCCTTCCACCCCAAATCCCACCCCTAATCCCACCTCACTGAGATTGGGCACAGAGCAAATTGCCCAGGACAATGTGCATTTGAGTGTTGAATGTCTCCAAAGAGAGAGATTTCATTAACTCTCTGAATAATGTGATTCAGTGCTTGACCATCCACATGGTGAAAAAGCTTCTCTGCCTTGTGCTCACTCTGATCCAGTCCACTGTTTACATTTCTTTCTCCTTGCTAGGTAACTTCAGCTACAAGTAGAAAGTATTATACTACAATATATTCTGCTGTCCTCTGCAGGAGCATCATCCTGAAGAGAGATAGGTAGTAAAAGTCTCATCAGGCTTAAGAGCTCTCGGGTTTTGAATGAAAGTGTTCAATACCAGATTATTCTATAAAAATAGTTGAGAAGTTACACTAAAAGTATATTTTTATTTATTTTAAAAGCATGGGTTTATGTGCCTTCAAACTTTTTTTTGGCATCTGACTTTCAGAAAAGTTCAAGAATGTTGATTAGGAGGTCAAGTTACTTACATGCAATCTTAAGAGAGTGGTTGTGATTAAAAATGCAGTCCCATTCTCCTTGTTTGCTAGTTTTAGACAACTACAAGCTAAGCTAATGTGAGCTGGCCCTTTCTACAATGTGCTCCCCTTTGGAGATGCCAGAATTTCCTCCAGTGCTGTTATTGGATTCCTTTCTGATGTCTCTTACTTATTACTGTGCTGAATCTAGATGACAGGTCTTTTGGGACTGTAGCCATAAGAGTGACTGAGACTCATGCTGAACTGAGGAGGAAATAAGCAAGAAAACTGATACAAACTCTACTAGTGCACCACAAAGGATGTGCATATAGTGCTTTCAAAACAAATAAAGCTCCTCAATTGAATGCCTTTTCTAAATCTGTTGGAAGAATTGTATGAATTCTAGTCAACCTAATTATATTAATTACAGTTGACCTAATGAATACTGTCTCCAGATTAACCCAGTTAAATATCGATGAAATAGGATAGAAAGCTACCTTTCCTAGAGTAAGGGCCATAATGTCTACACTTAGTGGGAGGGAGGAAAGAAATCTATAGCTGGACATTCATCTCTCGAATTACCTTGTCAGTATATTGTGATATCCAGAAACTTTGTAGACTAAACAGATAAGTCATAAAAAGAATATTTTTTCGGCATTCCAAGGCTTGTAATGTATTGCTGAGAGTCCATTCAAAATGGCAGGTTTATCTGTTTTCAGGTTTTTTTCTTCATTTTATTAACTACTTCTATTGTTATGTTACTATTTAAAGAGATAAATTGCTATGGGGAGACTTTGGGTGATTTGGTATTTTTTAGGTTTTTCAGGGTGGACTATTATTGGGGTGCTGGAAGCTATGTAATCAGCTGTGATGGAAATAAAGTTTTAGTTCACATCCTTCTTACTCTGTAGCATAATTAACTCACAGATTTTTAAAAGCAGAAAACCAAAACCTGTTACACGATAAAAACCTGTGGTGTATATTCTTTTGAATGCTTCTGTTTGCACTGGTGTATTCAGTTTAACTTTCAGCTCTGGCTTTACTTTCCTTGCCATGCTTCTTCCCTATATTGTGCGGGTAAGCTTCAGAGGAACCTCAGATTGAGGAAGAAATTGTTTTCCTCACCTTACTTTTGGCAAGTTAGTTTGCTCCTTGGCTTCATTCTTAGGTAAATAAGTAAAGCACTGTACTATAATGGCGTGCTGTGTTCCTTTCCAGAAGAATCATAGATATTCACTGGTTTCCCAGCAGTGAACACCAAATATTTTGAGTCTTAAAATATAGTATGGTGACCATAGCCTCTCTGTGGTTTACTGAACTCCTGCCTAGCACCTTGCCAACTTTCCCATTTAATTTATAAATGAAAAAAGTATTATTTCATAGAATAATATGATGTGGAAGTTTTATTCAGAAATAGCTGATTTTTATTTTACTGTTTATCTTTCACCATACTAATTCAATCAGATTTTAATAAATTACATTTTGCTCCTGACCTTCAATGCATTCCAGTCTCCTGTTTTTTATTTCTTACTTACTTACTTAACTTAAAGATGTTAAATATCTGTCTGAGGTGAATAGAAATTGTTTCCATCTGCAGTGAATTGTCTCGGAAAAAACTCAGCTATAAAATACTCTGGTTGGAATGAGAGAGTAAACAAGTTAGTAAATTATGTTGAATAGGTTCATGTTCATGTACAGTAGTCATCTATACTGAAGAGCAGGATGGAGCACAGTTAGAAGGTCTAGGGTTTTGATTACTTTGGTACCGTTATTTAATAAAATACTGTATGTTTTTAAATTGTCAAAGTGCCATTTTACAAACTTCCAGAAAGTCTGCATAGAGGTAATTTTTTTTTACATATGACTTGTAAGGCCCTATTCCACTGAAATTGCTTGAACAGGGCTGATGATGATGATTCTCCACTACAATATACAATAGTAGCTTCACTTGGAGTAGTTTTTGCAATGAATGTATTTATTTTAGAAATGAACCCATGCATGCTGTGTTATAACAGGCAAGTGGTGAAAATCACCTACTGAGGAATGCCCCTAAGCCAGAAGGTCTCCAGGATATCTGATGAGTGATCTCCTGTTGCTTTATTTGGCTCTTGCTGGTACCCATTTCACTGCTGACTGGACAAATGCCATTCAACAATAAAATATCCTTGCCTGGAGGATTTAACACAGATGGGTTTGGTCAGATTGGTCTGTTAAGGGTACTGAATCAAACCCATGACCTTTTATACTGATAATGGTGTTGGATGCTATATTTTTCACAGAACAGCTGCTTGCTGTTTACATTGTACATATATTTAATTTTTATGTCTTTGTTTGCTTTTTTTACCTGAGACTATCATCATAGATTAAATAGAAAATTATCTATAGTTATACTCAAGCCAAAGATAGTACAATATTCTGCTATGTGTAGTTACAAAAATAAAATACTTCTTTCCTCTTCTTTTTGGACAAATACCACTTTTTACTAACAATTAACTAACCAGTATGAAGATTTTCTGTATCAAATCTTTACAAATATTTTTTTGTGATTAGATATAAAATAATTACTAATCCTACCAGACTTAAAAAATGTTATACAGTTACAATTAATAAATTGCTACACAATGAGATGGTAAAAACAGATACACCAAACCAATTCTCCTTTCACAGTGGTATAAACCAAGTAATTCTCCACTGAAGTCAGTAATCTGATTAAAGTGAAAGGAGAAAAAATTCATAACTATGCTCCCATAGACCTTATCTATGCAATGAATGACTAAACTCAGAAAGTTTCAGAAGTTCTCAGGAATTAGTTGTTATTGATCATATTTACCATGTAATTTCTCATTCCTCTAGTAATATTTTTTCTTTATTTGTATCATCTTTCAAAAACAACTTTTACCATCATATATAAGTAAAACCAAATGCATCCCTAAATACAGTTTCTAAAATATACTCTTTTAAAATCAGGAAAGACAATAAATGTGACTCCTGAAGGCCTCTTTCATAGTGAAAGTATCTCTTCAAAATAATTTATTGAATCTTAACATTACTGAATACTGTAGTTCATTGCCATGTGTTTCGGTTTTTTGTTTTGTTGTGTTGGTTTTTTTTAATGTTACATCCCTCTGTTTAGCAACCAGAAGTGGATTAAATTAACCCAGATGTAACATTTTAATAGAATGTGTCAGAACAACCAAGCTGTGACTGTTGGATAGTGAAACTCTCCATCATCTCCCTTGTTAGGTCTCTGGTGGTCTGAATACCTGCCTGTAGCAGGCAGTGATCCAGGAAAACAGTAATTGAGGCAAATATAATAAAGTTATTCCCTGGTCCCAACCACAAGCTTAGACGAATCTTGTCCTAGAGCAGAATGCTAGAATCACTGGGAATTATTTGCAAATGCCCCTGTGAGTTGCTCCCAGAATATCTGCAAGTGCCTGGAGTGTCAGTGAGGATCATGTGTCTCTTGGCTTAATAGAATAATTTGGTACATAGGTAGAGAAAATAAGTCACCCCTGCAGTCAATTCTAAACATTTACCTTGCAGAGCATCATACCAGAGTTTTGGTATGGTTGTGCAGATTTACTTGTAAAGTAAGGTAAAATTTAACATCTAGTTATCAGGATCTAGTTTAAGAAATTTCAATGTGCATGTGTATAGTTCACTAAAAAGGCAGAGTTTTTCAAATTACTTGTTCTTTCTGAAATGTTTGCCCAGCTCTAATGATAAGTCATTGGTTGGCAGAATTTAATCTTCAGAAAGACGAGAAATATTTTTTATGAAAAAGCAGTACAAATAACTGGAATGTAAGTTGCCTCATTTTAATGTCTGTACATTCTCAGGTCTAAATTGTTACTATAAAGTTGTTTTGAATCAAAACTTGAAAGTTTAAATAGAAAACTGTTGTAATATTGTAATCAGTTTTTGAAAAATTAAATAATAGCACAAGATTCTATTTAAATAGCTATTTCCCATGGTGTAATTACCAGTAAAGAAGAACAGAGTGGCTAAACGACAGGGAGATTGAATTTACAGCTGCTAATTCAGCTCTACTTCAGAGCAGACTGCTGGCTAAAAGGCAGATGTGGTATCTCCCAAGGTTATGTGCTTAAAGTCTCAAAGCCTCCAGCAGATTATTTCCTGCATAACCACACATTTCAAAGAACTCAGAAGCTTGCCTTTAAAACAGAAATAAGTTTCTCTGAGAGGAGGGCACCACTACATGATACTAAAACTTTTAACATCAATGCTGTGAAATAAGAATAAACATCTATGCATAGAAAAACATTCCTAACTTTTTTCTACCCAAACATTTCCTATGTGAAAGGTATGAGAGTATCCTGATTCTTATGACTTTTGATAAAATTCCAAACCCAGGTATATATAGAGAAGGCTGGAGATAGAGGGATAATCAGAGATGTGTAGACATGATGAGAGATATGTAGAGATGTTATCTCTCTATCTTCAGACTTCCTTTATCCATTAATAGCAGTATGTTTTAATGCTATTTCAACAGTTCCTGATGACATAACAGCCTTATTGTTCCTTTCAATAAAGATCACGTATGCAATTTCTACAGTGATTTATTAGATGCCTGCAATATGTTACACAGTTCTCTGCTCTATGGGCTATGACCAGAGTAGCTTCAAGCAGGCAGATGTCCTTTCACCTGTGGTAACCTTTTGCTTATAAAGGAACATAGACACCTTCCTAAAAAAAGTTTCCTTAAGCTTAAGAGCGAGTGCCTGTCAGATAAAGGCACTGCAGCTGCTGAAAATGTTTTTTATATATTAAAGCATTTTAAGATTGTGGGTGTAGTGCAAGTAAATGATTTAACTACATTCAGCTGTCCTGTAAGTTGTTTGTAATTACTGATTTTGCTTTTCAGATGTGCATAATAAAGTTCTCAATGTAGCTCTTCTAAATGCAGCAGCAATGCTGACTCTTCAGTACTTGATAGTTCAATCACACAGGATATCTTCATATTCAAGTGTGGCAAAAAATAAAAAAGAAAGATAGAGGCATCACAAGGTAATGCCTGGTAGTATTAATGGCTCAAATTCATTTACTTTGCAATGATAGCTCCAGTCTTTGAAACATTTTTATGTTCTTAATCATATCTCTGGCAGTAGTCACAGCTTCAATATTCCAGTAAGTCCATAAAATGTTTCTTTCACGTTGACAAATTTTCCTACAGTCTAGAATAAATGCTTCTTTCAAGTCAAAATTAATATCAAAATATCTTGTCTCAATCAAGCAAGATGCGCACACTGCATAAAAACAAAGCAAATTTTAAGTGTCAGAGAGAGTTGATTTGATACATACTCTGATCTCTAGTAGTCAGTCATTTGTACCACAGCAATATTCGAGTACCTGGTTTTCCCATTTTGCCCAATAAGACCAGACCATGTGGCAATAAATGAGTCTTAGAATTTAATTTGATGAGGATAGGAATTAAAAAATAAGGCTAATAAATGCTTTTAAAAGTACTTTATTTTCACAAATTTCAAATTCTCTGCAAATACAAGTAAAAATTATGAAGGCTGTTTTGTACATAAAAGGCAAAGCTTTGACTGTCTTTCCCAAGCAAACTCTGTGATCAGGTTTTAGGACAACATACCTTTTTCTTAGAAAACTCCTTTTTCAACTCTCTACACTATGCAAAGAACATGAAACCCCGCTACAGTGAAGAATGAAGAGATAAATACAGGAGTATTTGAACAGGTATCCTCCCTTAAATTCACCTATGACTTAATCCATAGGTAAATATATTTTAGAGAGATAAAACACAATGCCAAGATAGGGCAGGGCAGGAGTCAATAAGTTGAACTCTAGTCATTCGAGTTCTTAGCCTGTGAGAGGGTACTCTTGAGATAGAGAGTACTGATGTTTATATTCTGATTCAAAGTCTTTCTGTACTATCTGGCAACTTGTGAGAGAGTTTCCTTTGTGTCTTAATCTTCTCTGGCTAGAGTTACTGCCTGAAAACTTGTTAGGACAGATCATTGTGCTGTTTATGACTGCTGTTCAAGGACTGGTTTATGTACTACACAATAACCATTTATGTCAGGCATAAAACCGGAGTGTGTATCCTCAGTAGGCAAGCCATGGTCCATCATAAGCTGCTGCTCATCAAAGAAGCAGAAGTCAGCTAAATCAAGCTATCCCTTGGAAACTGGCAGTAAGACTGACCATTTAAAATTAGCACTAACTACGCTGAAGCTTCTGTTCAGTGTTGCCAGAATCTTGTTCATCTCCAACCAGTATAATCACAGCATAGAAGATGGACCTAATTTAAGAGGCAGCTTTAGACAACACTAGTCACCTGAACTGCTCTTTCTCATAGAAAGCCTCCAAGTTCACACAATTGTGTTAAAAGGTAGAGTTTGTCTCATATAAATTCACTTGCTCAAAAGTTAAGCATCCAGGTGTTCACTATAGTGAGAGAGGCATCTGGAGAGCAACCATCCCATTCTAAGATAGGTATTTGAAACGCTTAAGCTACATCACACTGCTGTATTTTGTTTTGTTAATATCCAAAGACTATTACAAGAGCCAAAATGCTTAGTTTCAACTATGTATTAACCCTCTAAATAATTATGTTGACTGAAAGGAAACCTTTCCAAAACTACATGGATTTCACTTATTTTCATAGTTATATGTCTTTAGTCTTCTCTAATCATATTAGCATTTTGATCTCACTGTCCTGTACTTTTCATTCTCCCAGTGGTTCCAGGCTTGACAAAACTGTTCTGCTACTGAAAAATCCTGGTAGGACCATAGTGGGACTGAATGAATACTCATTCTCATTTAACTGTTTTTTTCTGAAAAATCATTAAATACTTGTTTCTTTTAAAAACCCCTGCCTTTTTAATGTTTTTTCATTCCTACCTGAAGTACATACTAATTGCCAGCTGTGCACTTAATATTGAATTATATCCCAAATTATTCAACCCCTTTAAGTCCATTTTCATTTGTGGATGAAAATGACAACTTTCACTACAAATTGAAATACTAAACTGGTAAAGTTTTCAAAAACATTGTTAAAATCAACACAAAATATGTCAACATTTCTATTCTGTATTGACTAGAATAATCAGTGGAATTCCAAATTAGGAATAGTTTCACTATGACTGTATTTACTATTTGCTACACAGAGATCAGCATTCAAACCCATGGCTGACTTAGCACATCCTGAAACGTTACCATGGATTAGCTGAACTGTCATAACACCACGTAAGCACTCCATCTATGGTAAAATTCACCAAAGTAAGCAGAATGAGCCTAAATTTATTAAAATTACTTTGGATGTGACAAGCCTGAAATGGTTAGTGGTTAACAGTGTAACTTGACATGGAATAGTTTTGTAGTATTAGAACTAAGTCCTCAGGTTTGTTATTCCTGTGAATTATAATACTAACATTTTTTCCAAGTCTGTTCCAGTGCCTTTTCCTATTCAGTTTTATTTAGACAAGAGAAGGAAATTCTAAAAATGAAGGCTAATGTGCAAGAATAATTTCTGAAAAAACAAGGAACAGCAGCTATTTAGAACAAATGAACATGTAACAAGCTTACAGCACTGTAACAGCAGGATACAGGAGAAAAAGTGTAAAAATAACCACTTCAAAAAATGGTTTATTAAAGCCCTCATCACCACAGCAGGAAATAAAAAGAAAAATACTGAAACAGCCACCTTAAAAATGATTTATTAAAAAATGCATCAGCAGAGATGTACAGAAAAAAAACAGTTTACCAACTGTCTTAAAATAAATTTATTCCACTATGCCTCAGCAGGAAACAATGTAAAAAATAAAAATTCAACTATGTGAAAATAAACAATTAAAAATAGCTTCAAACAAGGAAAAAATAAAGAAGTCCTTTTAAGATAGCTTCCTATGGCTTCACCCATGGCTTCCTTCTTACTATGTTACATTCCTTGGCCCCATTCAACAAGTGTGTCCAATATGCATTTAAACAGGAGCATGTGAGAGGTCCCTGCTCCCTCAAGTTTAAAAGTTGGTTAGCTCATATCCTGTCATAGCTGATCTCTTAAAATTATTTAAAAACACGTTATTTCTTGCAAGCCTGTTTTCAAGTGGGTGACAGATCTTTCTAAAGCTTGTTTTCCAGCCCAGTCATGATTTCCTCTAGGAATACATCATCTTGAGCAGTATGTTTCAGTTGTATTAGTGTAAAATGGTGGGCTTTAAAGTTGCATGGAAGCACAGCGTCTTCAAAGAAGCCAAAGATTGCCTAATGATGAGGGAGGAGCACACTGGGACCTCATTCTACTATGTCAATATTATGTTGGTCTGCTGGTCTCAGTGGGGTTAGTTCTGATACACACCTGTGGTAGTGACTCCAGAGTCAGTCCTTTCATTATCAACCTGGCTTTGCCATTGTCTGTGTAAGCCTGGATACATCTGTTAGCCCCATAGCTCATGGTATGCTTAATGTTACAAGTAAGCAATAAATTGCAGAAACTCTCTTGGCCTTTCTGTGGTAGTAAGAACACATAACCTTATTCTCCAAAATTTTTCTCTGATTCTAAATATTCTGGCTGCTGTGACTGAGAGTATATTCCCCACCGTGGCCAGGAGTAGTCAGGCTCTGGACTCTTATACTTGGTGTGGTTCAGACAATTTTGAGCACACTGATAAAAAGCTTTGATCTGTTTGTGTGTAGGAAAAAAGACTGGAAAAAAATGACATGAAAAAATATTTATGGTCTTAGCAATAATGATGAGCTGAGAACTGAGCCTTCTAGGTAGCATTACTGTAAAAACAGGGAAGATAAACTCACATTATACACAGCAAATACCTCTGTGAATATAAATAGATATATATGTGTGTATATATATAACCACAGAGTGCAAAGTAACAAAGAGAAAGATTAATCTCAACCGAAGCCTACTGTATGACAATGTGTTTATTATAACATATATGTCCATTAAATTAAAACCTTTTACTGCTTTAGGGAAAGATAAATAAATATAGTGAACCTCTTGGGGACGGACTCTGCTTACAAAATTTCAGCCAAGTCCCTGTTTGCCTAAATAAAGACTTCAGGATCAGGCCTGAGGTTTATTCATTTATTTCTCCTGCTGTATTATTCAAGAACTAGAATGCTCAGGTAAACAATGTGCATGAAATGGAACCTGTTGAGATGTGGGTGTTCACTTTGCTAAAAGAAGAAAATTGTGCAGTTGGGATATGTGAAATAAGACTTCAATATCTCTTTATTGTCTCAAAAAACACAGCACCAGAAAGTTCACCTGCAGTAAAGTTGGCGTTGCTGCTTCAGCAAATTACTTGTGTGAGTGGCAGTGATTGTTACAGCCAAGGAAATAATTCCTAGCAAATTCTTTATTCAATGAATTTCACCATTTTTTGTGCCTATGATTTGACTGTGATCAAATGGCAATTCTCTCAGTGTTATTTTTCATTCAAAGTGGTTAAGAGATGTCATCACTGAGTTCATCTTGATGTGAAAGACATTCACAAAGAGCTATTCAGGGTCCACACTTGTCCTGAAGCCTGTTTGTCTCCAAGAGTTTGTCAGGTGGCAGATATCTCAATAGAGCCTTTTCTCACTGGCTTATAACTAACCTTTGTAGAACACCTTGGAGAAAATGAATGTGACCACCTTTCAATAAAGTCTGCCTTGCTGAAAATGCAGTTCTTTTTATGCTAACTCTGGGAAATAGAGGCTTAACGTAAGTTATGGGAAGAAAGCTTAAAATCTTTAACAAAGCAGTTTTCTTGACCAATTTCTACTTTAAATGCAGTCACTTCAAGGCAGTGGAGAAAGTAAACAACAGAGCCACTAGCTTCTCCTTAGAAATACTCTACAGGACTTTCCCATTGGTATTTCCTAATTCATCTGTAGGGTGGCAAGGGAGGGAAGCTGGGATCTTGCAAGCATTAGGTGGTCTCAATTACAATTAGATCACATGAAGAAAAAAACAATCTTTAAGGTGCAAACTGCCTTTAAAGTGCCCCTTTCTCTCCTTCTTTCTTTTTGGTCAACCTGCTGGCCAGACATGTTTCCATAAATAGTGTTTCCAAGGTTGTGGGCATCAGCTATGTCTGAAAACTGTTTCTCACATTTTCTGTTTTCAAATGCTTTGTATCTAAAAGAAAATGTTGATAATGATACAGAACACTGTGGCTTAAAATGTTGTCCATGTATCTTTTTTTTTTTTTTCCCTTTAGATTCATTTTAATACCCATATTCAGTACAGTTATGTTTACGATGGATACCAAGAATAGTTATCCTTATAACCTATATTCAGTGGATTGAACCAAAAAAGGCATCCTCATTTCTTCAGCAACTTCCTACTCACTAATCTTATACGTATACATATATTAAATATTTTTTTTATATATGCCTATTGTACTACTGCAAGAAATAGCTAGTAAAGAAAAATTCTTACGGGATATCAACTGCATAAAGTAGTAGGATCCAAGCCCTCAAGACAAGGAAAATAGTAGTGTTTCAGGTATTTAAACCTTCATTTAGAATACTTCATATCTCACCAGTAATACTGAACATGATCTTGATTTGTGTTGTTGATTTCCTTTACTATGCACTGCTGGATACTCTTTTTCCCATAATGATTTTGGAAATGGAAAATATAATGTTTCATAATACATTTCTTCTTATTTTATTTTTTTTTAGAACAACATTCAAAAGATATTATTGTTCTCCTTTTACAGGAAACTTCTTTTTCAGTTGTATTAGTAATCACTCATCTAAGGAGTTTAATGAAATTCCTATATAACAAATGTCTTATATTAATATGTGTATTTTATGCCACTTCAGCTGTAGTTCTGTCTTTAATTTCATATAAGCTATTTGGAGTTGATTAACTAGCATATAATCACTGCCAGCCAAATACATGAAAAGTTGGTGGTGTATTTTTAATCATCTATATTCAGAGCTGGAAATTAATATTACTTTGATTTTTTTTAAACATCTCCTGATTAAAACTTAAGCAGTCAAACATCTCAGGCATTTAACTTCAATGTTGTGTCCTCTGCTATCAGAACAAAATTGGGCATTTTCCTATACACAATAGAGGAAAAAAAGCAATTACTATCAATCAGTGACTAAGCAACAGATTGGAGTATTTAGAAAGACTCATTCATACACAGATTTGCAGCAGTGTTCAGCTCTTCTGATTAGATTCCATAGATTTTAAATTGTAGCTAATTAGGCTGTCATAGGTTCATTAATGGCTCTACTGATTCAGCACTCCCTCACCTGCATGCATATTAAAGCTCATTAGCTCCCTTGTCTAAAATACCACCTGCATTAATTGCTGCTGATGCACTAGGACTCTTCAGAAGGCTCTTCTGACAACTAGTCTACCTGCTTGTAATACCCATTGCCCCCAGAGCTCTTCAGGAGAGCTAGCACATAAAGTTCATAGTGTTTCACACATTGTAATGCTGCAGCTGTTGCGAGGGCAGTCAAGCCTGTTTTCTGCTTAACAGCAGGAAATAAATAATTAGCAATGCCCATACTGTAATGCTTACCACAGGACCAGTTTATTTGCTCTGGAGTCTCACTACTGTAAGCTACCTAACAATATCTGGTACTAATAAAGTGCTAGGGGAGATCCAAAGTGTAAATAAACTATTACAACCAAGAAGAATAGAGAATCTCAAGTTAGAACTGGACTGATGTTCCGTAACCTTTTTAGATTAAATCCTTGGGGAGTTACCTGCCATAAGAACAATGGATCAAGCCTGTGACACAGTTCTTACTAATCCTGTACTCCTTTATTTAACATAGGCATCCTCATTGATAACGGGGTGCTAGGTTAAGTACCACAGGGGTTTCAGTTTACAGCTTGAGCGATAAAGCATAGCTGTAACAGGCTGGAAGCTACTGAGGAAGATCGCTCTAAACAGCAGTTCTTCCTGGCTCCTGGTTTCCGAGCAGTCACAATCAAAGACAGACCTGTTAGCTAATATGTGACGTAAACTCAAAATATGTCCAATAACATTACTGACAACAACTTACTTTGTTGTAAAGCTGTTAAACTGCAGACGATGTCTTGCCTTGTCAGGTAGTTATGAAGCAAGCAGTGGTAACCTTTTGTAGAAGGTGTCCCCAAGTATAATATTATCTTAAAATTAATTGTCCTGAGGAAGCTGTTTTGTTTTCTCCCAGCAGTTAGATATATCTAATGTCAAAGTGTTATTTCATATTTATATTAATATTTCTATACATACTCGTATATCAATCTCCCAAAGTTTATTTGTATTCACTTCTTGATAACAAACTAAATTAATAGCAATACTTTGAAATTATATAGCTTATTTTTAAAATATTGAATTTGTAATAATTGCATTTTTACATTTTAATTCTTAGTTGGTTTACTCAGATATATATGTATGCCTACATGAATATCTACATCATGCAGAATGTGTGTGTATATTATAGCAGAGAACTCACAAAATTTTGCCTGACTGGTTCACTGTAAGGGATATTTGGAGGGAAAATGAACCATTCTTGCATCTTCTTTTCCTTGGGAATATTCAAAATATCTCCTGAAATATGCTATCTTTTACAAAACTATTAATAAGATGTTTGAAAAAGCAATAGTACAAGTGAAGAAAAGTATCTGTTTCATACTCGTAGCTGTAAATTTTCCATACAAACTGGAAGTTTACTTCTTCAATACTGAAACTACTCGGCAGAATGGAGAATCCTTGTGCAGTAAAAGCTAAAACCTGTTTTTGCAGAAATCACTGTCAAAATATTGACTTAAGTGATGAATGATGCCTCAAATAAATAGAAAAATACCTAAATTATTAGGTCTTTACAATTACTGTTTGAAGCTCTTACTTATACTTTTAAAAACACCAAGAAGTGAATTATCAGTGAAAAAAACTTCCAGGTACTGCCATAGTTGGAAGGCACAGAACAGTTAGAGCTCACATAGTTCCATTCCTCCCTTCATTTTACTGGAAGCACTCAAGTGTTGGTGACACACATCACAATTCCTCTGTGAACATGCTAATATCCTGTTACAATGTATTTTTTCTTTACTAGAGGGAAAAAAAAAAAAAAGAAGAAAAAAAAAAAAAAAGAAAGGAATAAAGTTCAACCTTTCTTTGTCCGCCTTGGTTCAAATCTCGAGTGAACGTGAGTGCAGAAAAAAATATCCATATTGTTACTATAATTTTGTTATGATTGAAGGCAACATTGATGATTATAAGTGTGGTACCACTATGGTGAAAAATGAATACTTCAGAAAATGTTTCACCCCATCAGGGCCTAGTGTAATGGGAATCTAGGCAGGCAATTTCAGTTTTAAGGACAATACTAAGATTTCCACTGAATTTTAATAATCTTGCAAGTCTGATTGCCACTCTGGCAAAAAAAAAAAAAAGGCACCACTGTATCAACAGCAGGTGGCTTAAAAATACCTTGCATGTGCACTGAGGCACAGACAGATGGAATCAGCAGAGCAAACCCAGCAATGATGTTTTAGAGCCATTTTGGCAAGGGTGAAGATATATTCCCTTCTTCCCACCTGTGTAACTGCTGACAGATGCTAGCAGACCTGGGGTAAGAAAATGAGACCTCAGTTCCCCACCTCCTCCTACCTTATTCATCCTCCCTGGTTCTGCAGAGCTCCGCATTGTGACAGGAGGGGCTTACACTAAAGGACTCCTCATGGAGCCAACTGATTTTCAAGGTGGTGACTAGTGAGAAAATTACTCCTTATGCAGTGTTTTCCTGTAAGTTCTTCTTTCTTTTGCTCTTTTAATTAAATGCACTTGTGGACTGAAAGCAAAAATATTAGCTCTTCATCTGTCAACTCTTCTTTAGAGCATAGTTGTATTCTAGAGGTAATCAGTTGCACTAATTTCTTTGGATCACATTCCTGACATCAGCCTGGTGCAGATACAGCTTTTACTCAAATGCTATGATCACAAATCAGTTTTAGCGTATATGGACAAGTCACTGATTCTCAGGTATTTTTCCATTTAGACCTAGTTTATAACACATACCAAAAACACTCAAACTCTTTTATTTCTTCCAGGTTTAGTGCCATGTAGAGTTTCTTGTATTTCCCAGAACTGCTGTCTGAGAAGATCTGTTGCATCACAATAGAGTTCTCATAAGGGAAACACACAGATGCTTCCAGCACTGAACAGAATAACAAAACATATATTTTGTAAGCATATATAGGATCAAATTGTCACCCAGTACTACATCAGGAAGGCAGTTTATTGGGAAGAATGCATTTCTCAGCCTATAAACAGATCACCATGCACTATCCCATGCAAATACTTTTAAGTACAAATCACAGAAGAATTTATTCATCCAGAGGAACAGAATTATTTTCCTCCTCTCACATGCACATACAAACAAACACCCTTGTGTTTTGGGAGATAACAGGGCAGTTGGAGAGATCCAATTATTTGTTTATTTTCCTAACATCTGCCTTTGAGTTCTGCAAAGTAAGCATTGGATGAAAGAAAAATCAGAGTTCCAGAAAGGGAGGATGTACCTCTTCCTGACACTTTTTCCTATAGAGTGCATGCTAAGACCTCTTCCTCAGCCTGGGATTGGTTATTACAATCTGCTCACAGGGGTACAGAGAAGAGCCACTGGCTTCCAGGCATTGAGGAAGGTGGCTTCCTGCCAGCTGCCGTGTCACTGCTAGAGAGCCACTCTGCAGTGACAGTGTGGGGATATGCATGGTCTGCACCACTGGTTTTGACATGTCCCTGGTCGTGCAGCTTTCTGTGGGCCTCAGCTGCAGTCTCATTTGCAACAGGCAGTTCAGGCCAAAATATCGACATAGGAAATATTGTCATTGTTCATTAGTGTCAATAGGAACTGGCTTTGGATTAGATTTGCAGATTTTGCACTGTTGGAAATGTGTATTTTTCTCCTTTGTTTTTCTTGATATAGGAAGATGATATAAGGGACTCTCTTTTTTGCCTCTTTTTTGGTAACCTGTTCAGCCAGCATGTCTAAAAGAAAACACAGTTTATACAGAATCACAACATTGTCATGGTTGGAAAGGACCTCTGAGATCACGGAGTCCAACTAAAACAAACCAAAACAAACCAAACCAAATAAACAACACAAACAACCACACACATTCCAGCAAAAAACACCCGCAAAAAACCTCAACCTTAGCCACTAGAGCATGCCCTGAAGTGCCACACCTACATGTTTCTTGAATACCTCCAAGGATGGTTAATCAACCACCTTCCTGGGCAGGCTGTTCCAGTGCCTGACCACTCTTTCAGTATAGAAAGTCTTCTTAATATCCAATTTAAACCTCCCCTGCTGCCACTTCAGGACACTTTCTCTGGTCCTGTTGTTATTTACTTGGGAGAAGAGGCCAGCACCCACCTCCCTACAACCTCTTTTCAGGTAGTTGTAGAGGCAGTGAGGTCTCCCCTCAGCCTCCTCTTCTCCAAACTAAACATTCCCAGTTCCCTCAGCCACTCCTCATATACCTTGTTCTCTAGACCCTTCACCAGCTTGGTAGCTCTCCTCTGGACATGCTCCAGCACCTCAGTGTTCTTCGTATAGGGAGCAGCCCATAACTGAACACAGTACTTGAGGTGAGGCCTCATCAGTGCTAAGTACAGGAGCACAATCACTTCCCTACTCTTGCTAGCTACACTGTTCCTGATACAAACCAGGATGCCATTGGCCTTGGCCACCTGGGCACACTGCTGGCTCATGTTCATCCAGCTGTCTACCAGAACCCCCAATTCCTTTTCTACTGGGCAGCTTTCCAGCCACTCTGCCCTAAGCCTGGGCATTGCCTGGGGTTGTTGTGACTGAAATGCAGGACCCAGCACTTGGCCTTATTGAACCACATGCAATTGGCCTCAGCTCATAGATCTGCAGAGCCTTCCTACCCTCGAGCTGATCAACATTTCTACCCAATTTGGTGTCATCTGCAAGCTTGCTGTGGCTGCACTCAATCACCTCATCCAGATCACTGATATAGATATTGAACAAGACTGGCCCTAAAATTGAGCCCTGAGGGACACCACTGGTGACCAGCCACCAACTAGATTTGACCCCATTTACCACAACTCTCTGGGCCCGGCCATACAGCCAGTTTTTTACCTAATGAAGAGTACACTTGTCTATGCTGTGATTTGCCAGCTTCTCCAGAAGAATGCTGTGGGAGACAGTGTCAAAGGCCTTACCAAAGTCTAGCTAAGGTAGACAATGTCCACAGCCTTACCCTCATCCAATAGGTGGGTCACACGATCATGGAAAGAGATCAGGTTCATCAAGTATGACAGGTCAGGTATGAAGCACAAACAAGTTTTGATTCACATTATCCTTCTAAACTTACCATTAAGCAAACTAGAAATGCCCCTGCTTTTGTTTTCTTAAAATGTTTTGTCCATTTATCTTTGAAACTACAATGTAAGCAGCAAAAACTCTCTCAAGTTCTTGCTACAGTGTCTTTTATTATTCTTACTCAAAAGGGACTGCAAAGTGCCTTTGAGACCTTAAAGAAACCTGACCTAAAGGACAGGCTTTTGAAGTCTAAAAACATGTATAATCTATTTTTACTTTGTTTAACAGAAGAAACATATTTACCATGCTCTTGTCATTATGGATTTTAGGGTTTTGTTCTTAGTACAAGGTGTATGATAGTCGGGAGATTATCAATGTGGGATACATTTGAAAGTTGACTTTGATCTCCTTAAAACTACCAATTTCAGCTTTGGAAGGAACAAAGAGATAAGAGTAACTAGCAAACTAATTTGCATCTGATATCTCTGGAAAAAAAAAAGCAGAGAAAACAGGGAGCTAAATAACTAGAAAGCCTAAATTCTGGCTCTATTCACCACAAGGTCTGTGTAAAATTGCTTGTTTTATAGCTAGAGAGACATCCAACAGACTGTAGTGAGATAAAAAACAGGAACTCAATTATAGCCATGGGCAGCCTTATTCTTTATATGGCTTGTAAAACTAGGATTGGTTTTTAATGATGAACTAGAACTTGTATCTTCTATAAGGTATAAGCAAAAAGCCACACAATATGGGCATTTACTTAGACTTCAAAAAGAAGTCTGATAAAAACTAGATGTTAATTGTGAAAGGGAATACAGGAGTAACACTGAAAATGTGTTTTGATGATTTTTCTTTTGAATAAATTTCATCCACTCTCTTATCACATTGTACCACCTCTTCACCAATGATTCAAGTCCTTGCATTACTTTCTTCCCATTATCAGTATGAATGAAGTGCCCTACCAGAATGGGTCATAAAAGCCATTGTCCTTTCCTTATGTAATTGTTTACCGAAAAAAGCACTTTTCTTGTGTTGTCTGCAAGGAAATGACCAGGTCAACACACACTTCTTCAATCTTGCCAACTCTAACATAAAAAAATAATGGCATACATCAGAAAACAATGCCAAATGCCTAGCACAGCTGAATGCTGTACTGAACATGATTCTTCTCTGAAGAGTAAGTACAAGGCATTTGAAGGAGATTTTAGTAGGGTTATTTAATACAAAGGGATGGGCTACTTTTCCTGTATGGCATACAGAGTCTTCAAATGGCCAAGAGACTACAAGACACTTGCCCCTCACAGCTGAGAGGATGGAGAGCTCTGGGGATAGTTGGTGTTTGGAAACCAGTTCACCAGGCAGCTTAGAAACCCACAGCGAGAGACAGCTGAAGTGGACTTAAAGCTCTGGTATGATCTGGTATAGCCAGCCTTACCATTCACTCCAGCCACTTCCTTCTCAACCCAAAGACCTGGACTGCCCTGTAATCTGCAGCTTGAAATTACACTGTCAGACTCTCCAGACAAGCAGTAAGAGTCTTCACGTCACCACATATAGAAATACCTGCTGCCAGGAGCAATAGCGGTGTCTGTATCACTGCCAGGTGGTCTTCCACTCTGATGATTTCAGCCTGAGAACTGATGAATAGAACAGAATAGACTCACATCAGCCTCATTTAATTATTTCATAAGGGGATTGCTCATGTGGAACAGAGGACATGAGTTGGGGGGCACACAAGCACAACTGAAATCCTGTTTTTTCACTTACTACTACCTGCAAAACTCTCACTGACAGAAGTGGGGGCAAAATTTCATCTGTTTAAACTAAAAGTGGAAATCCTTGTAGGAATATTTAAAAGGGCCACATAAGGTAGCAGGAAAGACATTTGATGGTCGAGGCAGGCCAAATACTTTTAATGTATAGCATAATCTGTTCGCTTAGCTGAGGCAATGTATCTCACTTAATTCCTAAACTGCTGAGAGAGGGAGGGCTTTGAGGCTTTGGAGATTCTGGAGGGGTTGACATGGGGGAGTTCTTTTGCTTTTGCTTTTTTTGTGTGTGTTTGTGTTTTTGTTGTTTTGGGTTCTTTTTGGTTGGTTGGTTGGTTTGTTTTTAACTATAGACTGTAGGTTATTTAAGTCAGATAAGACTTTTGACATTTTTGGTATAGTATTCACATCCAGAAATTCTGTGATTGGAAAATAGTGATTGGAGCCTGCTTTAATGACATTTGGTCTGCATCAAATGATACAATTAATATGCTAGTCTTACTGTGCATTCTTTTGTTTTGTATTTCAACCATTGCTTATTTATCCTCCTGGCAACAGATGTTTTTCTCTCTTTCTCCTCCATTCTGACAAATAGTTAATGAATAAAGTTCTTGTTATTCCAAACCATTCTACAACATCAAGACCTAAATACTCACCGATGTATTTGAAAGATGTATAAGCTACTGTCTGAAACAGGGATATCTACAAGTGTAATGTGTTGAATTGTGAGACCTCTCAGTGGATGTGGAATTCTGTTCTTTATTTTCTTTATTTTGGATTCTGTTTCTTTATTTTTAGACAGTCTTCCATTAATCTTTAAAGTATTGCCTGAATATCTCGATCTATGGAAATAGTCACTGAGAGTATTTTTCTTCTTTTCCAGTAAAATAAATCAAGAGGATTGCTGAAAAAATCTGCAACAGCTTAGTACCTCATGAACTCTAATGCTTTTTAATCCATATTGTCATTTATGTTGCCATTCAAAGCCCAATGCAAAATAACACCGTATTGCCAAGATTTTGTTAGACTAGTATGAATACCAACAAGACTAACTACAGGAAATCTGGGCCTAATGTGGTTCCAGCAATGTAAATGACCTGAGAACAGAAATTATGTCCAGTTTCTTGGGATCAGTTTATGATAGCTGAGGATCATGTTTTCATGCTTCTGAAAAATACTGAAAACAGTTTCAGCAGTTTATGTCACTTGTTGACAGAAGCTACGATGCTCATCTGCTAAAAATTTTCTCGTTCTTCGTGGGAAGAAATTAAACTGATCCTTACTCTAGTTTCATCTTGTAGAACTTCCTTGCTGAATTATTTCTAATGAAACACATAGAACCAGTTCAATAAAAATGTTGTGATTAGCAAAACAAATCCATGGGTCAGTTCCATTGCAATTGATGAAACATTTCTGTCAACTCTGTATTATAATTTGACTGCTGGATTTCAGTGGACCAGAAAGCATGCTGATGAAATATAATGAGAAGATTATTTTAAGGAAAATAGAGACAGAAGATGGGGAAGAGTAGAGGAAAAAGACTGAGAAAATAATTCCTTAAGAAAGACGTAATTTATCAGGGGCCTTAGTCAAAGTCCATGAAAGCCAATGGAAAATCTTGCAGTAACATATAGATTGGCTTCAGATTAATATTTGGGTTTGTCTCAAAAATGCAAGAGTTGGAGCACTGTGAATATCCCTCTATTTCTGTGTCACAGACAAAATGTTGATTTCTTTACTTGGTATTGAAGAGTTATCTGAGATGGTAATTGTTGACAAATAAAAACAGTGAGTTTCTGATCTCTTTCCTGAGTAGAATAAAGGGTTGCTTCCTTTGGTGACTAAAGTACTTGGTTCTGATTAGTTTATTCATTTTTCCTGACCTTTTTTATCCTTATGTCTTGTTTTCAGCACACTTCTCTCCTCAAGGTTCAGTATGCTGGAGCTGAACTAGCCCAGCAGGCTAGTTTCAGCAGCTTTTTAGTTTCAACAAACACAGAAACAAGAAGGATGCACTGCAGCAGAAAATTAGTTGAGTTTTATTCACACCCCCTGTAATGAAATATATTACCCACCATGAGGCCTAAAATGTGTGGACCAGACATCCCAGAACAAAAACACATGCATCTCCCAGAGGAACTAAATATTCTCTTCCAGGGAAACACCCACTCTCCCAGTTCTTGTGTCAAGGGTGGTAAAATATATCACACAGATGTACTGAGACTAGCTCTACGCTTTGACATAAGGAAGGGAAAAGGACACAAAAAGTCATGCCCCTCTGCACTTGCCTTGAAGCAACATTACCGTACATACAGCTGTTAAGATTGCTAGGACTGCTGGGACCTAATGCTGGCATTAATTAGCCTCATCAAGCTAGGTCAGGAAAAGAAGAGAGTTATGACCACGTAACCTGATATCTTCTGATAAGAGATTTAGGGCCAAAAAATCCTTTTGTTTTGCAGTTGTCTGGAAGTAAGTGAAAATATTGTTCAGTTCTTACTCAGTTCTTACTCATTTAACATGAGCCTGACGTGGGGTGCCATTATGGTACTACTTGTCTAGAAATACTGTATCGATTCAATAATAGAAAGCCCTGGAAACTTGATAAGTGCAATGAAACTTCTGAAGCAGCATCAATGGTTTGGATCAGTTTAATTTTCTGTTATTATACAGCAAGGATTTCAATAAATTGTGCATGTACAGGGAGCTGTTTTGGACACCTGAAATAGTATATCAAATAACACACATTAAAAATAGATCCTAAAATATAAGTTTCCATTGTGACACCTTACTCTTACAAAACTAATTCTCAACATTTCCCAAAGTTAATTGAACTTAAATGTTTACAATTAGATTTAATTTTAAAAATACCTTCATGCTTCATATCTTTTTTGAAAATGCCTGCCAACAAATTTCTCTCCCCAGACATAGATTGGAGATTATTTAATAGGAGAACTTTTGTTATAAATCATGTTAAAACATATTTTTCTCATAGTATCACTGGCTCAGAAACTATCTCTAGTTCCGCCTGTAAAACGCTGTATAAAAGTGACAGTAATGATGACAGAGAAGAAAAAAAGAGAAAGAAAAGTTGAAGTGCCATCCCAAAAGCTAGGTAGATTGCAGTGGAAGTTTAGCAATGCCATTTAAATAATTTTTTCTCCTTAGAGGTCAGTAACTGTGAGTCGTTATCATCTGCTGATTGTGAAATCTTGCATGATCATATTCTGATTAGTTCTTCCATTCCCCGTGGATCATCGCTCATATTACATTTAAATCTTTTTTGGGTTGATTCAGCAAATTATCTACAGAATGAAATGGTAATGAAGAATGATTCATATGCTATCTTTCATGAGCATCCCTTGTGGGACTGATGAATCTTACGAAAAAGTTGCTTTTGTCTTGGGTGAAGTGGTTTTATATTTAAACAGAGGAATCCAAAGCATAGAGTATTTATTTAGTAGCTTTTACCAGTGCTGAAACCAGTGTTACATCTTTAAAAAGACAAGGAAAAAAGTGCAAAATTATTTCCTCTATATACAATCTCCCTTTGTCCTGAGGAACATGCCATGTCAATTCCTCCTCTAGCACTTGTGGTCTGAGCACTGCAATGTAATATTTTAAAAGAAGCCATGTCAAGATATTAGGGTAAACATTGCATTTCATATTCATAAAACTTCACTATTACATCAGTTATTAGTTCGTAAATTGTAAAAGTAACTAAAGGTTAAAGTGGTGGTGAGTCTTTTATTCTGGATACTGAATGAACTTCTAACAAAAGTTCATAAACTTTTGTTTATGAACTTCCAAATTTCAGTGCAGTCAGAGGACAAGATAAACCACCATCACACAGACATTTCAGACAACTTGTAAGAGACAAGATACATCAGGAAGTCCAGGCACTATGAGACTGCGGCACGTGAAAAGTAGCAGTTGTTTCTTCTATGGTTTTCAGCCCATTTTCAAAAGTAAACTATAGAAATATATGGCTGATGAAGATGCAGAATTTCAATGAGTATGCGAATTGAACCATTACATCTTCGTGGTTCATCCATCACCACATGACATCTGACACCTTGATAAATCATCATTTATTTGTAACTCGGTTTATGCATGATTTTTCTGCGGTGTAGCTGATTATACTTTGTTACAGATGCTAATTTTCAAAGGTTTGCAAAAAAGTAGATAATTTTCTGGAGGCTGAGTCAGAGGAGATAGTAGTAATGTGACATTTGTAGCATTATACCTCAAAGCTCCCAATTCAACTTGGAATCAAATCAGAAGAATCTGAAGTTAAGGCTGTCTGAAGCTTTTTCATCATCTACAAAAGGTGAATTTATTGTCTCCGTGTTCCATGCATAAAGAAACTTATGAAACTTTCTTACCCAATTGCTGGTATAATTTCAGGGAAAGAATATTCATAATCATAGCAATGACTATCAAAAGCCTAGGTATGTATGATCCTTGATCTTAAAGAGCTGTAATATTTAGGATTTTTATATAAGAGTGAAGTAATTAAAAACAAGATGTCTATGATGGAAGGTCTACAAGGATATAGTGGATTGAAAAAATAAAAGAATAATATCATACTGATGTAGAAAACATGTGTGATTGATATATTGCATAGGATTAAATCCTAAGGCATTATAAAAACCCACATGATGCTTGATTCAACCAATGCTATTTGGCTAATTTTCTGATGGGAATCTGAAGACAAAAAAACAGGAGTGTCCCTTTGGTCAGGGAAGACATGTCATGGTTATCTGTGCAAAGGAAAATTCCACCAGAATAAAACTAGACAAGACAAGTTGTGCTGCATCTTGAAAATAAAAGTTGAGGAAATCTGTTGCATGCTCAAAGCTACAGGGAAAAAGCTGATCTGAGCAGTTGGGTTCTGTGCATGGCAGTAAAATGAGTTTCAAGGAGGACAAATAGGAGTATGCAATAATGAAAGCAGGAATGGATGAGTAAGAGATAGTGCTGGTGGGTTGGATGGACATTTTTCATTATGCTATACAAGGAAAGTAATAGAAAAGTAGAAAATATATGAGTATTAACTAAAAATAATAGGACCTGTCATACTGTCACCATTAAAGTATTTAAACACACAAAAATAATTCCGATCATGTGCCATAAAATCTTCTCAAAAGACTGCTCTGGTTTACCAGTGAGGACAGGCTATCAGAAAGAGCTTGTGGTGCTCATAGAGATGAAGGTTTGTTTCACAGTGGAGAGTATGCCCGAACAACAATAAATACATAATTAGCCATTTGGATGTACTTTGAACTACTCTGAAGAGTTGCCACACATAGTGTGGCTTGTTTTTAAGCCTCACTACGATAAAAATCAATACATTTCAGGAATTGCCCGTAGGTTCACACGAGCCTGGTAGCAATGTATGTTTTCATTACACCAGTCGAACAATCACTGTTATAATATCTATTCCCAAAATAATTCTCCTTCCCCACCTCACTTTTCCCCTACAAGTAAAAGCTAGTAGCAAATCTCAGTTTCTACCTACAGAGAAGGCAGTGTTTCAAAGGATGATGGCTCTCTTAGGTGAAGGGAAAAGAATAAAGAGGAAGCTGCAAGTGAGCTGACAGAATCAAGTGAGTACATGACGCTTGATCAATGCTTGCCATTGTCAGAGACATTCTTTAGGGAAATATTCCATTGCAGATGTCATACACTAAATGAAGTGGAACAGAATTAATACAGAACCTGCAAGAATAACAATGAAATTTTTGGGGCTGCAGTTCTTTTTTGCTTTTTTTACCTTCTAAAAGTGTTTTTAAAATTGATTACATTTAGGGATGAATTGATATAACCTATCTTTAAGCCTTCAGTATTTAAACTGCTTATGATCTCAAATACACATCACAACATTGATTTTTTTTAAATCAAAAAATTGCTTGCAACATATTCATATAGAACATCAGTATCAATGTATAATAAAATGTGTTGAAATATTTTTGTAATCACCAACCTGGCAGCAAGATAAACTTGTTTTAGTCCTTCTCTGTACTCTTTTTTTGAATAACACAGATGGAGGAGGTGGGAGAGAATAACAGTGATGTAGAAAAATGAGAAGGAATCACGTAGGTATTTTTTTACAGCTAACTCCCTGCTAAAAACTGGAACAAGAAATCCCTCAAATAAAATGCCATAGAAATTCAATAATTCAGTCAGTATGAGCAGAGGATCTGTGTAATAAGGAATAATTTCATCAGCAGTACATCTGAATAATAAAGATAATAAGATTTTCTTGCATTAGAGTATTGTATTAAATGTATAGTCCTGGTCATGATTCCTTGCTGTTGTGGTTGTTGCCTCTCTTGTTGCACATGGTGACAAAAGAGATTATGATAAAATACTCCTTCACTCAAGGAGATAGGCATTGTCTTTTTTGCGTGGAATTAAAATACTTGGCAATCATTTCCAGACTCATGCTGAATTTAGCCCTTTTTTTCCCTTTCTTTTTCTTTTTTCCTCTTCCTTTTTTAACAGGATATTTTATTTGCTTCTAATTCCGCTTAGGACCCACTTTAGTAATACTCTCTGCCTTAGATTAATTACCCTGATCTAATTCATTTAGTGGAGGACAGCTGTGGTACGTGTGTTGCCCACTGATGTATTGTGTTAAATGACGCCCATCTGTCAATGCAGCATATCAGCATGGATTCAGTGTCATCCACTTCATTGGCTCTGCTGAGATGTGAAGTACAGCTACAATGTTTACCACTGTTGTTAATTTAATATCTACACCTTTAATAACCTGACTGCTGTCATTCTCTGAACAATGATACATGATGGGCAGTGAACAGCCAGATAGAAGGCATTAACTTGACAGCGTAGTAGGCCATTTGGTACAGTTAATTAAAACACTTCTGGGCAAGCTAACTGTTGAGGGTCTTGTAGGGCATTCCCGTGCAAAAATGCCTTATTGACAAGAAAGGCAAAAAAAAAAAAAAATCTCTGTTAACAGTGATTCTGACAAGCATGATCATTAAACCATTCTCTTGACTCAGAAGGGGTTATTTTTAATAAAAGACATTTTTTCTTACCACTGCTCAGTCTTCTGTTCTTATGTCCAGCCAGCTTCCTGCCTCACCTCATTTCTTTTTGCTTTTCTGTTTCTGAGAAAGCAAAAAGTTAGTTACACCCATCCACTGGTTTATAAGTATGTATCCAAAATCAGGGTTTCTCATTGTACAAATGCCAGGTCCAGTCATTGACCCTTTAATGAATGTGAATAAAAAACTTATTCAAATGGTTGTATCTCTTGCTTCTTTCTCAGTGGAACAGGCAATATCAAGAAAAAAGTTGGTAAATTCTTAACACAAAGGTTCTCTTACATGGTAGACAAATTATGAAAATTGATGTTCATATATTCTGTAGAGTGATTTTTTTCTAAAAACATATTTTATGTGAAGGCTTACCTGAAAACTTCATTGAACAGAAAAACAAATACATTTTGAAAGAAGTACTGTGTGTTCTTAACCCACTTTCTTATATCTCTGGGGACAGAAATAGGCACACACACCACCAAAATGTAGTTATCATTTTCAGGGATCTGGGGAAACCTGTATGATTGCCTGCAGCTGGTAGTCTGTGATTAGTATTTTAAGACTCTTGGCAGTGTGCCTTTAGCAGATATTCAGCTTTGGAGCAAGACTACCACCTGTTAAACAATCTTGAAAAATCTGAAGATTAAAAAAAATAAATATTTTTAATATTATTCTGAGAAGCACCTTGCTGCATCCTTTGCTTTACTTCTTTCTTTTAGGAAGGCCTAAACAGGAAGGGTCACAAGATGGAAGAAATAGTTCTTTCACAAGTTTTCTATTCAATTTTATATTGCCCAAGGACTGTATAAGGATTTGCTCAGCTTTTGAGAGGTCTAAATAGTATTGAGGATCTGAAACCTCATGTTTGTTTGCCTCAAGTTTTCTTGTTGTAAAATGGGGGCTTTCCTATCATCTCAACTACCATGGCAGTAAATGCCTTCAAGAACTTCGTGTACGACACTGATGAACCACTCACTGACTTAGGCCTGGTAGCTGGTTGCTAAAGGTCCATGCTAGGTGAGGTAAACCCTCTGCCTCCAGACTGACTTGGTCAAGATAAGCCTGAAAGTCTCTGTTCACAAATATCGAGAGGAATGCTTTGTAGTCAAAACTGCAGAAACAGTAATATGACTACAATAAAATTTAGTAACTTTTGACTACTTAGGCTGAATGACTGCTTTACAACTGGGTTAGGGTTGTCTTAAGAATCGATCAGAAACAAGATAATAATCACACCTGCAGTATGAAGACCTGCAGTGAGAAGCCTGAGGGTATAGCAATAATAGAGGCTTAGAAAGCTCTGTAAAGGACAGCTTCATACCATTCACAAAAGAAAGATACGACTCCCTGTTTCCCCATACTTAAATCAAGTAAGCTCAATATTTTCCTGTGGAGATCGCTTTCCTGCAAATTGCAAGAATTTATGTAACATGTTTCTAAAAAATAGTGATGTAATACTAGCAATTGTCTAAGACTCATGAAATAGGAGATACATTCTGAAAAGTATATACATTGCCACACTTTTTATGGAACACACAACACCATAGCTGAAGCTTCAGAGCTAAGTGCTAATTAATAGCAAAACTCTCATTTTGATTTCCCAAAATATCATTCACCTATCTACTTTTCTTTACAGACATATTTTTTAAGAAATCAAGATCAACAGGAATTTTAGCATCCTAATTATTAGGAGGTTTTTAGGATTTTTAATTTAAAATCCAATATTGACAAAAATATTATAGAGAAGTTCAAACTGATACTATGCAACTGTTATTTTAATACATTGCTCACCTTTTTCCATCACACAAAGAAATATTAGAAGCCACCAAACTGTGAATAAGGTGTCTGCAAAGCACCTGAATGTGCAACTGTATAGGTGCTCCAGATATAAATACAATTGCTGACTGCAGTGAAATGCACATAGTCCACTCTGAACACAGATAAACAGCTCCTTGGGTACAATACAGTTAGAACAAAGCTGCTGAATCTCATTCTACTCCCAAGCCATTTACATGTTGACAATGACAAATTTGTAGGGTTTCGAGAAGAAACATGGGCCCAAATATTTCAGTTTTTAAAAACGTATAGAATGGCTCCCATCCTTATGTCAGCGAGCAGGTAGCTTCACAAAAAAAATAATTCTTTTTTTTATGTGTTTGTCCTTCTACCTTTCCCTGAGAAAATAAATGAAGTAAAGAATAGATTGCTTTAAAGGACTGGATGTTCACTGAAAATAAGCTTTTTTTTTAAAACCATTCTTCCTGAGATCACACACAAATGTGGAGACAGACAAATAGGACCTGGAGAAAGACAGAGGCAACTGTATTTCAATAGGCTCAGTTTTTAACTTTTTTCTTGAGTAAGAGCATGTGTTGCCTGACAAAAATACAAGTCAGCAGAGTCAAAAAAGGCAGACAGGTCTTGGGCAACCAGACACAGAAAATGGGATTTGACTAAATCCAGACATGTAGTCATTCTTGGCTCCCTTTAAAGATGATAGAGAGCTAGTCAACATAGTTAAAGTCATCTTGGGAAGCATTCTTTTAATTTTAGAAAAAAAAACCCTCAGCACAAGAGAAATCCTCCCCCCCAGTTCCTACAGAGAAGAATACTTTCTGCTTCGATAATGAGTTCTCCATTTAGTAAGTAGAAAGTTTCTACAATTTAAAGCCAAGACACTTCTGTGGAGCACTGTGGAAATTATCTTAAGAATATGTTTGCATCTGTACCACTATCCACGCGGCATATTGCTTCTACCATTCTTCCCACTAAGAGGTATTTGTATTTTGCCTATAAATGCTGCCTTTTTTCACTTCCTAATCTCATCCAGGTGGTGCTTGGGGAAGACTTCTATGTGACTGTTTTCTTTTCTGTTTTGTTCACCTAATGAAATTCAGAACAGGCAGGAATAACTGTATCTGCCATCTTGGTCCTTTTGGAGTCATTTGGGACTGAGACATAAGGTTCCGTAACACAATAACGTGAGCAGAGAGATTATAACATTCAGGGCAACAACTCCAGGTAAGAAGCAGAAACGAGGAAACTCAGTGCTATGCAGTGCAAAAGCAGACTTGTTCCTAACTAGTCCATAGAAGGAAGCCAAAACATATAGGATTGATACATGTACGTGTACATGGGATGCATCAGGAACAATACAGAAATAGCAAGTACCAGCTATTTACCTAAGAGACAGCAATATATAAAAGTCATCATACAAAATAATGCTTGCAAATTTATTTTTTTTTTAAAGTGTTTCCTTCAAGCAGAAATCAAAACAGAAATAGCCACCAAAGGAATCAAGGGAACTAAGCACCTATGTTTCAAACCAAGACAAGTGATAGAAAGAATCCAGAGTAAAGAAAAGATAATGGTAAGAAAAGAACATTAATGCACTGAGGAGGAAAGCGTGAAAAATTTTCAGGATGAAAATTATCCATCTAATTAGGAGTTAACATTGGTGTATGAGCAAAAGTGCATAAACCAGAACTAATAAAGTAGAGCTGGAAGTTATAAAATGGCTTCCAGCCATTAGGGCCTCTTCTACTTCATTTCAAGAGGACCTACTAGATTTTAGGATGGACTATAATAAATTTATTACTAGAGGGTTGCACAAGAGACCTATCTATCTGGACTGTGGAATGGGTTAAGAGAACTCTGAACAAGCATAGGAAAAAATCATATACTCCCATGGCCTCGAAGAGCTAGCTCAGATGCCTTAAAACACAGTCATGATGCTGTAACCTTACTCTTGAGCTATCAAACTGCCTCTTGTCATTTTGCAGGGTTAAATAAATAATCACCATGTTGAAGCCTGAAATCGAGTAGCCTCATCTCTAACTGATTAGTCAAACAGTAAGTAAAGGATTGTTCTGAGATTCTCCTTCTTGCTCAGTCTCTAAATATTAAACTATTCTCTACAAGAAAGGATGTCTTGTGAACGATGGAGTGAGATACCTCTTCATGTCCACAATGCAGAACATTTGATTAAGAACTGAGAATTCTTTGTTCAGAGTATTGAATCAGAGAGTACCACCAACTTTTTTGGAACATTTTTGTTTAAAAAAGTTATTACATTCCTTTGAAAAGCAGTGCTCAATGTGAGTTTTATCAATAAAATTGTTAAACACAATTATGTACATCGACTAAGTGGAAAATAGCTCTGAAGCTTGTTTTACCAGACAACGTAATTGCACACCTCTTGTATGTGATTTGAATGATATTCTGTGGTATCGATTAATTGCAGAACTTGGAACTAGAGTAATGTTGCTATTCTTTTCAGTTCAAAGATAAAGAAAATGTGTAAGGAAAGAAATCCATGGAAAAGACTTTCTGTGACTTCAGTGAATTTTAGTTTTTGGCAGATTCTGAAAAATGCTCCCCTTCCGAAAAAGAAATCACCCTTGCTCACACATCTTAGCTACTTTCAATTTAACATCCTACATCATAAAAACAAGGACAATCTAAGGTTAAGAAAATAAAGTTCTTCCTTTTCAGAAAGAGATCTTTGAACAGGGCAATATCCCTTGAAAGGGCTAACTTCCTAATCAGAAGCAGTTGCATGAGAACTATTGAGGAAGGCTGGGAAAAAACTTGGAAGATCAGTGAAAGTCTTTAAACACTCTGTATGGTGAAAAATCTCTTCCAGACTCAGATGATCCATACAAGATTAAGGTCAAGTTTGTTGTGAGGTTTCTGGCTTTTGTTACTGAACATTTTCAAAATATTTCTCAGTCATTTACTCAAACCTTAGAAATTCTTACTTGTATTTGCTACAAAATATGATAAGGGAAAAACAAAAACCAACAACAACAACAAATGGACACCTAGCCAGGCTTACTGGTGGCCATGGGCAGGACTTGATGTGCAGTCAGTTCCTTGATCACTACACGAAGTCTCAGAGAATAAACACATGCAGGTGCATAAAGTGATATATCTTTTGTTTCATAGGTCAACATGGGGCATCAAAACTGCATTTTACAGCAGAGTGGGAACAACCAAGTATCTGAGGGACAGTTAAGCAAGCCATAAGCTTCATCTTTTCTCTAGGCAGGAGAGTGAAAATGGGTCCTTGGCCAGCACTGTGGCTGGATCTGCTCCAGAGACTTTGTGCATCTCTTGCTGCCAGGTTTGCATGCACTGACTCTGTGTGTCCCTCCAAGCTTCAATAAGATTTTCTGAGTCTCGCAGCTGGTTGGAGCTAAGAAAACAGTAGAAGGTACTGATGATGCCAGTCTCAGCACTGTAGTAAACATAGTTGTCTGTCCATGCAAATATGTTAAGCATTGAAGAAAAAGCCATTTTTCACTTTCTCTTTTAGGCACTGGCTAGTTGCAGCAGTGGTTGTGTCCTACTGAAAATTACTCTTCAAGATGATTCCTATATTTTGGCAAAGGAAAATAAAACAAAACCTATCAGACAAGCAAAAGTTCTGCATAGAGTTGTTGTTTGCATAAAGTTTTGTAAGTTAGTAGCAATACTACTGAAATTTTTAACATTACTGATTTGTGAGACTATAGATTTTGTTCATCTTACTGGGTTGGAATATCCTAGTTCAAAGGCATCTTTGACTGAGTGAAAGTTTTTTTTTACAAAGAAGAACAGAGAGAAACAGCGTGTTTTTCTTTTCACTTTGTTATTCTAAAACAAGACAACAAAAGTCCCTCCAAAGAGAGAGCACAAATCTTAGAACAAAACAATTTAAACGGTGCTTAAATGAATACTTCTTTGCTCTCTCATCTGTGTAACATGAACAAGAATTACACTCACCCTGAAGTCAAATTTTAACATGGGAGTTCATTTCAGACAATAATGCAGCATAAAGTAAGGAAAAGGCAAGGAAGTGAATATTACAGACTCCACATTAATTTTGGTGGATTTTACATAAAATGTACTCCTGAGCAGCCAGCATTATAACCACAGTTACTCTAATTCTGCACAATCACAAAAGCAAGAATATTTCATTAAATCTTATCCCTTGTACCAATCCCTCCTTAGCATAAAAACATGATCCTTTTAAAGAGACAAAAATTCCTGTTGCCTTCTGTGAGGAAGAAAACAACAAAACATTTATTTCCCTTTACCCCTGCTCATCTACATGTGACAAAGTCCTTGACTGGTTCAGCTGCACATAATTCAATTAATATCAACAAAACTCTGCAGATGCTGTCTTAAAATTTTAACTTTTCATTAGCTGTATGTAACACTTCTGGTTTTACTTTTACTTTGTTGTATGTGACAGGTGTAAGTGTTGCATCCTGGGGAAGTATTTTCTGCCCAGTGTCATGGTGGGACCTTGGATCTCACATTTAAAACAGTGAGTATGTTTATATTAAGCAAGTGAAGTTATAATTAAGAGTTTTACATGTTGTTTCATAGGTGTACTGTAAAATAAAGTATATGTAATTTATGTGAGATGTATGTCTTTTTCCCTAAAATATACTTCAGATACACAGGGCCTTTTGGCTCTTTGAAGTTAAATATATTGAAAACAGGAAAACTATTAAAGGTTAACTACTGTATTTTTCGTCATCAATTTCTACTGCACAGCAATGAAAACTGAATAAGCAGTGATTTAAAAATTATTTAAAAAATAATCCTCAAATCTCTTGCAGAGATTTTGGTCTTCAATTAGTAACTCAAGATTTTAAAAATTCACATTGTGGGGAACAAGTTTTATGTTATATTCATAGCTGTTGTTGCAAACAGCCTGTCTATGGCTGACATGAAATGAAAATATTCCCTCAATCCTATTTTAATATCAGACTTAATGAGTAAAGGAAAATGAAATTACATCATCATTTGCATATACTAGTATTGAATGGGAAGAAACAGTGGTCACACTAGCTTATCTGAAAAAATTATATAACCATAAACTGTTTCCAGAGAAAATAAAGTTCTGACAGCTTTCAGATGAGAGAATATTCAGCAGTAGGTGTTTATTGACTGAATTGAAACTGTGAGTAGAATCCTGATTCCACAGAAGACTATGGTTAAACATTCAGTGATTGCAGTAGTATCTTTTTGCTTGTTTTGAAGAAAAGATTATCATGTTTGTTGCTTTTGAGATTCTCACATTTTTCTTACTCTTTGGTGTTAAAATTCCCTATCCTACCGTCCTAGTTATTTCTCATCTGCCTAATACATTTGCTTTAACTCAGAAATTATTCCAGGTTTTTTCTTAGTGATACTTTTTAAATATAAATCTGAAACACATTTCTCACCTTATTTGGTGAATCAAATTCAGTAAAACTAATCTATTGAAAATTTTGTAACCCCAAAGATTTTAGAACCAAAGCTTGTTTTTTATCAAGTGAATGTGAACCCGGATGTCTGAGCAAGCTGATTGCTAAGTAGTTTTTAACTTCATAATTCAAGTTTTACAACAGTAGATTATGTTAAGAAGATTTTTAGTTTTCATTTGTTTTATGTTCTCTGTTTGTATTTAGGTCTAATCTCAGAAAAAAACCCACAACCTAAAATGAAAATACTAACAAAGATTAAGAGATTTATTTCTTCTTCATAGTTATTATAAAATCAGTAGAAACTGAATACTATAGGTTTTTCTACTGAACAATCATTTTTTTTTCAACAGCTATGGAAATTTGTTTTAGGTTTATTTAAGCACAACCACTTCACAGTACATCAGTTTTGCTTCCATTTTCCTACCTGCCTGTAGCAATGTTTTACTATGTACAGAATATGACCGCTTATACATTTTAGTGTGGGACAGAGAAAATAATTAGAACATGTTCTCCTTCTTAATCAGAAGGCATGTCAGTTTCACACTGACAAACTGCAGTGGAATATAAAGAGCACTTTTTCCTTCCTCTCTGGTCCCTTTGTTCACCCAGCTACAGGCCTGGTCCATTCAGGAAACACAGCAAATCAAAGCAAAGTTGCAGATTACAGCTAAGTGTCATTAAGTGAATAGGACTTATTCCTACCCTACCGGGGGACGAAAGGATTTAAGCTCATCACTTCCATTCATGATGTCAAGAATGTATCACATGCTTCCTCTGAAATAAACTTCATAGAAAAAAAAAAAAAAAAAAAAAAAAAAGGGACTGTCTTGGCCCAAAGGACTACTCCAGCTGTTGTACTGGGGATAACAATTTTGATACATTTGATTCCTTTATTAAATAAATAAATAAATAAATAAATAAGTAAAATTATAAAGGGGGCATCTCACTTCTTTTGCTTGCTCTCCAACCTTTGTAGGTCAGAGGCAGACCTATGTGGAAGGCAGGTAGCCTTGTTAGTATGTAATGATGTGCCTAGATGCCTATACTGGCTCAGACACTATCAAAATAAGTCATTGACTGCTGAAAGATGGGGCATAGCATCTTGGTCTTGGTAACAAAGCTGTATGCCTTACAAACAAGCAATCTGGTTTATGCATAGTCACTCAAATCGTAGACAGGGAATTCAGATCATTTGTAGGCATCTTCAACAAAACTCCAGAGTTAGTGGGAATTGTGATTTTTTTTCCCCAGAGTTTAGGGTAAAAACCCATAATGATTGCATAATGTCATCTCCAATGTTGTAATAATATTCCTTTAATTTCAACCATACTGAGTCCATAAACCTGTCCTTGTTCTAAGGCTATCCTCCAAAAAAGGCTAATTTGAAGACGTCAAGAGAGGGATAACCCATCCTTGAATCCGATTTTTTATTCCGACAACTAAACACCATCATTGTAAAAAACCTGTCTAATTTTTGAAAACCAAAATAAAATCAGCCTACTTTTTGCCTTTGAGGGAAAAGGCTTGTTTACTGTATTTACTTGCTATATTTACTTCAAATGCATTTATAGAAGATTAGTTTGATTTTGCACAAAGGTATGGATTGAAGAGAAAGTAAAAATAAAAAACATCCTTTTATAATATTTTAACAAATCAAAACAAAACAAACAAACAAACAAACAAACTTAAATTTCCTAGCACACTTTTTTGATAAGGACTCCACTTGGCTTCCGGATGGAGCCATAAGAAATATTTCTGTGAAGCAAAGTCTCTGTCCTGCTCTATTTTAAACCTGAGTGTTTGGAGCCCTAAAGTATTACTTTGATAGCCAGAATGCCTAAAGAATAGTCTTTTTCCAGCCACTTACTTTTCCTGAACACCCCAGTTATGTCACTTGATAAGAAGGGCAGTAAGAGTCCAGCTGCAGTAAGAGTCCAGTTGGCCTCTTTATCTTTTATAGGTACAGGTGACATTTCTTTGCAAAAGATGGGAAAAAATGTACAGTGATACTTGAAATACACTATGAATGATTAAAGAACTCGGTAGCACTCAATTGGTCCTATCACAAAGACATAAGAGCTGGCTGCCTAAATCAGCATGGTGTTAGGGATAGAAAAATACTGACTGATTCAGAGAAGAGAGGACTGCCCCATTCACCAAGGAATTAAAAAGTATACCATTTATTGCAAAGTACTGATTGTTCTGAGGCTTTTGCTCTCTTCTTATTATTAGGAAAAGCAACTATCTTGAAATGATAACCTTGAAATGATTGGGAAAGCAAAGCATATAATAGTTTGGTTTTGACCTTATGGAAGGAGGTCAGTGAATGATGAAACTATTTTGTCCTGTCTTCTCCTTAAAACACTAGTCCAACTGCAATACCATATCTTTTCATGTATTAACTATAAGCTTGATTTTTGAGGCAAAGGTGAATGGCAAAGAGCACAGTGTGTTTGTGCATTTGCTGACAGTGCACATAATAGCCAAATTAAAAATATTTCTGCAATTATATTAGTCTTACTTCACATCTCCCAGAACTTGAAGATTTCCAAAACATGAAAAACAACAAAGCACAGTTGTAGGAGAGATATGTCTAGTCTAAATTATGGGTTTAGAAAATGGATTCACAAATATGTAGCAGAGCTATGTGAGGAAGATTCACTCTTCAGATGGCTTTGTCTTTGACATACTACACTCAATGCCTGGATAATTAATTTAGAGCAATTACTAAAATTCTCGATATCTAACTTTGGTTAGATTACTCGAGTGACTAGGTTTACAATTTAATTCTCTGACCTTTTTGTTAGATCCAGAAATGTTGTAGTTACCTTCACCATGTGCCGCTGATTTCAGAGAGCCAATCACAGCTCTGAATTAGGCACCATTATGGTATCTGATGGTCTGAACCTAAACCAGTTGGACCTGTGTGTGTTTAGTGCAAGATCAATATGATTAATAAGATTAATATGTTGCCTTGAGCTGAATTTCACATAGAATCATAGAATCCTAGGGGTTGGAAGGGACCTCGAAAGATCATCTAGTCCAACGCCCCTGCCAGAGAAAGGTCACCTAGAGTACATCACACAGGAAGGCGTCCAGGCATGTCTTGAATGTCTCCAGTGAAGAAGACTCCACAACCTCTCTGGGCAGCCTGTTCCAGTGCTCTGTCACTCTCACAGTAAAAAAAAAATTCTGATATTCACCTTAAACCTCCTATGCTCCAATTTGTATCCATTACTCCTTGTCCTATCACTGGTCATCACTGAAAAAAGCTTAACTCCATCTTCTTGACACTCACCCTTTACATATTTGTAAACATTGATGAGGTCACCCCTCAGTCTCCTTTTCTCCAAACTAAAGAGACCCAGCTCCCTCAGCCTTTCCTCATAAGGGAGATGTTCCACTCCCTTAATCATCTTTGTAGCTCTGCAGCAGAACAGTTGAAAAAATACACCTCTTTTGTCTGTATCAACACTTAAATTTAAGAGATCTTCTCTGTCATTTTGTATTGCTTACCCTCTATGAATCTGCACCCATTTCTCTGTATTGTAGGGCTATTTTCTTCCAGCTGTATGCGTTTTAATGGAATATGTGATCCTATTTGTATGAGTCAAAATGGAAATTGTGTCTTTGTTCTTTTTCAGCAATGGCAGAGGTGACCCTTTCTTTTCCCATTCCCCTAAAATATTTTTTTTCTTATGAACCATGTTCTGCCAATACAGTCCAGGAGTATAACATAGCCTAACTGTCTTACTGGTTATCATATTTGATCTTGCTACTATAAAAATGTCTGGACAGTCTTTATTGTCCTTATCTCTCTCTCTTAATTCAAAGAAGGGCTATGAGAGTGAATTTGTTCCTTCCACAAAGACAATTCAGACGTTAAAGGACAACTGGAAATAAAAGGCCTGATGTCAGTGATGACACAGCCATGATTTATGTTGCCAAAAGCCTTTAAGGAGTTCTAAGAAATACCATTTTTAAAGACCACTAAAGCATTTTGTCTTTCCTTGTAAATTCAAAGCACACAAGCTCTTCTGTTCCCTTGTCCTAGCTTCTGTGTATTTAATCTCATCCAGGATTTCTAGTAGATCAAGAACACTGATTGAAGTCCTTTAGCCTGTTGCTAGTTCAGCAGCTCATTCTACATTTAAAGAAACCCCAACAAATCCAAAAAAACAAAGAAACAAAACAAACAAAAAAAAACCCAAAGCAAAAACAAAATCTAAACATCAAAAAAACCCTCATTTTTTATTGTGCTGTTTCTGTGTGCACAAATGACAAAAGAAATTAAGACTTGTGAATGTTATTTATGCCATTAACTTTGGAAGATGCAACACAAATTAATACAAATAAGACACCTTTCAGCAAGATCTGCACAGTGAGTTTGGAAAACACAGAGTCTCTTGTTATCATGGAAATAGACAGCAATATCTACCTAAGGTGGTAACAACTCTTGCTAAGCTCTCTTAAAATTAAAACACAAGTGTCAAACTGCAATGTCTTTCAGGAATTCTGTGTCTTACTTGAAATGTATTCATATAAGTTTTAAGAAATATCTCTCAGGGAAACAGAGCCTCAGTTTTTCATTGCTATGGATAAAAGAGACGTTATCGATGGGGCTAGAAACAGAAGACACAAGAAAACAAAAGGAAGGCCTTACAAATGACACTGAATCTAGAGGCAGATACTTTTAAAAGGGGTAATTCACTCAGTTGTGACTGTTTTAACCTTCTAATTTTCTCTTATTTCTCAATCTGAAATTCAGCCTTGCTGCTTTTCAGATCATGCACGAAAGGTTTCATTTTTTATAGTAATAATACTCAAAAAGCAATTCAGATATGAGTGAACACAGTAGCTTATGGTTTCTGAATAATTTGTGGCAATCCTTTCAAAGTAATTCACATAACCTGCATAATTGTGATGATTGCTTACCAACAAACTAGCATATCTCTCCCTTTCCCTTTATTATTTTTTTGCTAACTGAAGAATACTTTTCTGACTGTTCATTTAAGAATGACTCTAGTCTATGTTAAAACTCAGAAGTTACTGACTCTACATGAAGAAAATTACCCTTGTTCAGTAACCCTTTTCACATGTGAATGCCTGATTGTGTAAACATCAGTTTATGAGAACATCAGGGTAATTTTAACTCTGTAAACAGGAATACAGGAGAAAATTACAATGACAGGCAATTTATCCATCTGGAACCTAGAATTTGGCCAGAACACAGTAATAAATCAAGTGAAAAATCATCTGTTAGATACCTTGTTACATATGAGAAAATCAAGTCTCATATCTTGACTTCAAGATTAATCTTATTTAATTTTACCTATCTAAAAGTTAGGGTCTCAGTTAAATCTAGTCATCAAGGCTCCTATTACAGTCATAGAAAAAGGTAGGCATCTGAAAAGGTTATTTATAATGTCTTTATGTATATATATCTAACATGATGATACATTAGTTTCAGTCAAGGTAAGATGAAACCCCAGAAACATATGTATAACATACAATGGGAATGGTGATGAATCAATCAATAAATAAATGGATAGCAGTATACTAAGAAGACAGAAAACATTTAGAAGTAAAGAAGCAATTTTGAAATAGAATCATGCTAGAGACTGCTCAGCAAATGATATTTGCCTTCTGTCATCATAGAATTCCTGGTTAAAGTACCACCATCACCACCGTTCAGAGCTAAAGATGAGGCAATGCTAACTCAAAGTCCCTTTTGGTATAACGTGGGTTGGTGTGATTACTTCCCCAAAGGGTCTAAAATATCACAGTTGCGTAAGAATTTCCCAGGCTGAGCATTCCTCACCCTTTTCCCACTACTGGAAAGAAACTTGCTTGCAATTTACCACTAAAATATGCTGAGTGATGGACTATACTGGTTGAAGCCAACTCACTATAAACCAAGTGGTCCTTCTACCTCTGTTTCGGAGCTTGATGACTGATCTTTTGAAAATGGGTTAATGAGTTAAAAATGTTAAAAATAAGTATATCTTCATGTTTTATTCCTCAGATACTGCTGAATCACAGAAATTAGGTTTACAAGATTTCATAGCAGGTTAAGACTGGTAAGAAAAGTACCCTTTGATTTGCATGGGATTACAAAACTTGAAGTAATTTTTTTTCTGAATGGGTGTCTTTTCTTTGATTTATTGTGATTAGAGTGGATCTGATCAAGTCACTGGCAGGCAGGGATAACGAGGATTGTTTATCTTATTTTTCTGTCTTTATCTTGAATACTTTGAATCATTAAAGCCTAATGTGCTTTGAATCACTCTAGGTTTTGTACATCCAGAAAGCCATTCACTTCTCTGTTTGCCACAACTCAAAGCATTAGAAATGAAAAATCAGCTCATTCTAAAAGAACAGCAAGAGTTAAGGGGACAAGTCCCCTCTTGATGAACAGCAGCCCAAAATACATGATAACTAAGTGAAGGATTTATTTATATCAGCGTTGCATTGTAGGTGTTACTTAGGTTTGTCATAAAAAGATGAGACTGTATGAAAATTGTGTATATTGAAGCTATGCTGTTGAAAGGAAGAAAAAAGGTCTGTAATGGTTTCCTGCACAGTAATGGACAGTGTAAGCTCATCATCTTAAACTTGGGAGGAGTGATGTATGTGACAGAAAATATTTTCCAGTAGCTGTCCTAGCTGTTAAGATAAGACATCCATGAATGCTCTGAAGTTATGTAAAACTATTTGTTTGACATTTAATAAATATAGCTTAATGACAGTGACATTTTAGCCTAATTTGTTCTTTTAATAGTTTTCATTAAAAATGCTTCATGCACTTGAATTTTCCATCTACCTCTCCTTTTATTTTTCATACATTTGTTCATTTGCTACAGAAGATAGTATTCTAATCCAAACTTTTAAGAGTATAACTTAAAATTACAGACATAGCAAATATGCCTAGATATGAGGGTAACAAACTCCAAGAATTTTGTGGGAGTATTTTTTCATTTGTTACAATGACAGTAAGTCATTATGTCCAAGATAACTGTTTCTATTAATCTATGTGTATATGCCAAGGGTTATCCCTGGAAACAGATTCATCTATTATTATGAAACTGCAATTTATAACACATATTCTTTCCTAAGAAAAATCTTTAATAATGATCTCCTGTAATGTACATGATGAATTCAAGATTCAGAGTAGGAGTTTTTGTCTCAAGATCTTCCTAGAAAAGCAATTAGAACTCATGGAATGCAATAAGGAGGCTGGTACATTAAAATGCTATGGGCTGAATATAACCTTACTTGGGGGAAGGAAAAAATTGAACGCTAATGTGAGGCTAAAACTCTGAGCAGGAACTCCATGAGCTCATATTCTATATGCCAAAATTACCATCCATATTCTTTGTGTCCTTGAATCTACCATCTAACTTTTCTGTTCCTGTGTGGCAGTATATGTAGCTTTTGGAAATCCATGGACTCAAATTCATTCTTCAGCTAGATTAAGGATTTTATTTCATTCAATTTCTGCTGTAAATAGTGGAATATTATTCAAGAAACGAAATATTTCTCTTATTGTAACTAATACTCAAATTTTCTCCCTAAATATGTTCTCTACATACGTTTTACTTAGTTAAACAAATCAAAGTTTCTTAGTCCAATCCAGTGTGCTTTCACATATCCAAATAGACTTCCTTTGCATCTGCTCTACTAACTCACCTTTCTTGAATCCATGTGTGTCCTCAACCTGTTTAACAGCTTTAATGTTTCTTATTCTTCAGTACTTCGCTTTCAGTACTTTAGTACTGAAAGCTCTTTGCTATCAGTAAAATATCCTGCTATGCAACATGCAGTGTTCCGACTAGTGATGAAGGTTCTGTAGACCTAAGTCAGTCAGTTTTGTACACGTAATTTCCCACTTACAGCACATTGAGTGCTTGTCAATACCCTTTTACTAATACACAAAGTCCTTTTCCTTAACTTCTAAGTGATCAATTTTCAGGTAAAATGGAAATATTACGTTACTAGCCCCTATAAAATCCTATTTGATTACTTTAGTTCTTAAATTCTGATTCTCCACTTCTTCTCTGCATAGATCATGTCTTCCAGGTTTGTGTCATGCATGAGCATAGTTTTATAGCACAATTCAGTTTATAATAAGGTCAATAATTAAAACATTTAAAAAGGTCACATGTAAAACTATTTGTTAAAGGACCCTGGTAATAATTTCTAGCTCCCAAAGTCTCCTTTGAACACAACTTACTGTCATCCTCCATGTAGAAAATTTCTTATCCACCTCACACTTCTGGTACAAATCCCAATGTTCTCCTCAGTTGAGGTGAGGAGCAGGAGTGCAGGCATTTACATTGCTGCTTCATGTTCCGAAATCCAGTTGTTTCAGGGAAATTATTCAAGCACTGGAATTTCCGCTGACACTACTTCTTACCAGTCCTAACCCAGGTTCCTCTGTTTCTGTTGACCAAGTTTTCTAGTGCCTCAGTATATTTCACACACTTGCTGTGAACCCTGCAGAGTTTGCTGATTTATTTACATGCTCCACTTGTTACCATTCTCACCTGTTACCCTACAAAGTATTGAGTTTTGTCATAACTAAAAAAACCTGAAACAGCTCATATGTCTGAATACTTGTAGAAAAGTGGCAGAGTAAGCAGGCGAAAGGAAGAATAAAGGCACATCTCTGCAATTTACTCCCTTTGCAGCACCAGGCAAGTCAGAAGTAAAGGAGAAAATCATGCTCATTTTGGCCTAACATGAGTCAATTTGTGACTGTATCCCTCTGAGTGAAGAAGCTAATCAATTTTATGACATTTTAAAGCCTAAACATCTTAATGATAAAAAATGACATTAATTCTTTTTTTTTTTCTACTTCAATTATAAGTGTCATTAAAGAAAAAAATTAAGAGGAACTTTTTGTTCTTGAAACTTTCCTTATTAGATCAATTGTTTACATTTAAGTCAATGATCCTGTGGAAAATAATGAATTGCCATTGTTCATTCAAACTTGCAGTAGCATTTCACTCCTGAATTCTTTCTAATTTTCTAAGAAAATGATCAAAATAATCTTTCTTGCTGAAAAACTTGAAAATATTAACAGTCATGACTAGAAAAAAATAAAGAAGTGCAGAGAATATAGGAACAAAGACTAAAAATGCATCTTCCTTAATTTTGAGTCATTATTTTGCATAATCATCAGCATTCTTGTGATTGAAGGCACTCCTAAAAAATCATGTACATCATTTTAACAAGTAGCCTGATGTAGACATCAGAAATTATTTAAGATTGAAAAAGAGGAAATGCCTCTACGCTTAGAACAGCTGTAAGGGATATTTGCACCTAGAAATAGTGAGATATTTTGAGTTCAGCAATAACTGAAGAGGAATGAGGAAGCTTTCCAACTTGTTCCAGTACTGAGAACAGGGAAAAATTTGTGCAGTTAAGCAAGTTTGTGAAGATTTTCATGCTTCCTATTCCTTCTCCTTCCTTTCCCATGCACTTAGGCTCTTTGCATCCCATTACATAGTGATACAAGGTATAATTAATGTATCTATGATAATAGCAGATGGAAAAGTGGGTTGGAAGACCACTGGACAACAACCACACCACTCAGTGACGTGTACTGATAAATGTATTAACTGAGCTGGATGGCTGTTAGGAGTATTACAGCAATTCTTATTTCAAAAAACACGAAATGTACACACAAATCAAATCTTGATACCCTAAATCTAAAGTAGACCTGTACACCATAGACCCAGGAAAATCAGACATAAGCTGACTGGTTGTCAGGTTGTGCCTGGCCACTTGTACTCAACTCATGGCAGCATTTCCTCAGGCTCTGCCTTCATCTTGGTGTAAGATATCCATGTGTTCTCCTCCCATCCCAGTGGCTGTTAATCACACTGCTGATGGTTTTTGGCATCAATCTGCCAGCATAAGCAGCCAGTGGCCTTGCCAAGTCTGCTGTTCTTTTGTGAAGTGACTACGTCTGCTATCTGTGAGAGTGAGTGGTACAGAAGAGCAGTGATAAAACAGCGATGTGCGGTAGGATCATTCAGCGGTGTTAACTGTTAATTTTATCATGTTATCGGGTCTAAACATGTCAGGGTCCTTCAAGTCTCTTGGATATCTCTGCATAATATATTGTGGACAGAAACAAACCTCCTTCATCCTGATACTAATTGGCAATAGGCTGCTTAACTAAGCTCTATTTCAACTTCTAGTTCAAGGCTTGACCACGTGCTGCCAGGAAAAAAGCATGGACAGAACAAGTTCTCATCTTCCAACAGCAGATACTGTGAACAGTGTTTGAGAGCACTAGCATGAGAACCCAAACTCATCTCTCAAACCAAGTACAGAATTGCTTTTTTTTTTCTTGTCTCTGCTCAGGCCTTAGTTTTATTTTACTGTTTGCTAATTGAGGATACTTCCATCTGTTTGATTCTCTCCTGTACCTCGGCTGATGTTTTCCCTGTGAGCAATAACCCCAGTGGTATCCATGGTATCCAAACAGTCATATTGAAAAAGAGGTAATATTTGCACAAAGCAAAAGCCTGGCAGAGAAAGGCATATCAGAATGATAAACCAAACTATGTGTGTGAGATATATATATATATATATATATGAAGCCTGTTCACATGGTGTGACAATTCTAATTGTTCTATGCCTCTTGTGAGAGTGGTAGGGTCTTGGCATCACTCTCTTCCCTGAATTTACTGCTACCTTCCCCTCACTTGCTTTTAGTTAGTGGAAGGTTCAGGAAATGTGTGAGTTTTCAGATATTAACTACCAACAGTCTGAGGAAAGAAGTTGCCAGGCTGATGATCCCCCCAAACTTACTTCACATTTTGTCAGGCTCAAAACTTTGGTGCTCACAACCTTCTTACCTGAAAAATTGGGGGATTGTTTGTTTTCCTTCCTTGTGTTTCTAGTAAGTTCAGTGTGTGCAAAGTGAAAAAGAGGTTGAGGGTGCCAGCATGCAGCTGTTCAGAGGTGACCACCTTCAATTATTTGCCCAGACAAGTGTCTCATACTTCACTTCTTGATGACATAGAAGTCACCACTACTGTTTCTTTCAAAGAACTGAGATAGCAGTTTCCTATTAAGAGCACGTTAGGGCCTGGAGAGCATTCATCCCTTTAGCTGGCTGGTTCAATTGTCTAAATTAGATGGTTGAGCTAAGGAGTTTACCTGGCTGAGTTGTTTGGTTCCTGTATTGAGGATCTCATACACCTGTTCTGGCTTCCTGACCCTCCATACTTTTGATGTCAACAACCCCTTAACCACCATGAAAGGCATCTAATGTTGGTCACTTCTTCTTAAGGTCACTCTCTTCCTTCTCCTCCCTGTCTTCTTCAGAGAAGACAAGGGGACAGGGGATCTCTGGTGATCAGCAAGGATGCCTAGTGAGAAATCAGCATCAGGATCAGAAGCTGTGATCAGAGTCAGAAACAGTACAATGATCTCCTGGCAATTCCACCATGACAAGGAAGGTCCCAGGGAAAGCCAGGAAGTCTAGCCAGCAGGTGTGAGTCAAGGTCAGTATGGGTGGAGGAGGGCATGAGATTGAGCACAGACTTTATTGCTGCCCGTTTGCCAAGTTGCACAGGCCCGAGGCCCGCAGTAAAACCTCTTCTTAACGGTAGTTCCCAAAGGAAAGGAAAGACAGGGCCTCACTACAAGCTTTCTTTACTGCAGCTTTTATGAGTGAAGCAGCTAACCTTGGGGTCAGCCAGCTAAACCCCTTCACTCAGCCACATAAACTCCCAGAAGGTGGGAAATTTGCTAAGGGCACTGACCCAGGTTGTGAAATGTATACAAGCATTTCCTCCACTTTCAAAACATTTAAACCAGGCCATGTGCCCCACTAAGAGGCTGAAATCTGCTCTGATTAGGGACAGTCTGTACTTGCTTTTGTGTACTTGAGGTATTAAGTCCCTGTATTTTGTAGTGCAACTGACTTGATTTCCACCAAGAAAGCTGATTGAAACAACAGTTTTGAAAGTGTAAGTTAAATTCAAACAAATGGCTTACTGCATATGAGTTTGCATCTCATTAGTATTTCTGAAATAGGCTAAGATATTTCCAGATATAAAATGCCTTAAAGGTGAAAAGCATTTTTGCTTTGCAGGAATTAGGCACTAAGAAAGAATTTGAACAGAAATTGTGATTAATTTAAGGGCATTTCAGAACATAATGTAGCAAGTATAACATAGAACTCATGAGCAGCGATTAATGGGCTTTCTCATGTTGGTAGCTTGAAAAAGAATGAAAATAAATGCAGAGAAGACTATCCAGAAAAACTACTTATGCCTGCAAATACCCATTACTGAACAGAAGCAAAAGATTAGGCAGACTAGGGCAGCAGTATAAATCCAGAGTAACTACTGAAAACAGTGAGGTTACTCCACATTTATACCTGTTTAACGGAGAGAAGAAAAAGGTCCATTGAGTATAATTGAATCAAGGAGTTTTCCATTAAATCCAAATGACTTTCACAGCAGGAGGCTCCTGAAAGCTCAGAGAAGAGCAGTCCTTTCAGAACAATAACATTTTGCTTTTCTTCCAGGTTTTAATCTTTACTGTTTAGACACAGTATTTTAAAATTCACTCAGGATATTCTATGTTTTTTACACTAGCCATATTTGATATCAAACACTTCTGAATTCCAGTAAAAAATTCAAATTTTATATAGGCGTTTACTTATATTCTGAATGTTATGTCTTCAGGGTTTTTTTTATCTGCTGTTACTGTATAATTTATATGGAATGACATATTGTGCATTTTACACAGTTTCTTTTGAAAATTCTGGTCATATGTGAGTGAAACACTTTCAGACTCATAAAGATTAACAATTGCAGTGCTGAAAGATTAGACATAGCCAAAACCAAGGTCCATATGAAGAAAAAAATACTGGTTTTCAAAATGACAATTGTTTTTACATCGTGTAGAGCTGAAGCATATTGAGAAATATGTTAAGGATTGTATTTATTTCCAGCTATTCCAATGGTTTATTGTTTCTGAGGGTTTTGGAATTTGTGCACTTTTTTTTCTTTTTTTGGTTTGTTTTGTTTTTTGTTTTTTTCTGTTTGGGGGTTTTTTCTGTTTTTTTTCTCTTTTTGTTTCTTTTTTCTTTTTTTTTTTCTTTTTTTTTATGAGCTTCAGTTGTGATATTTATTATACCTTCTGCCCATCAGAAAATACCTAGGGAAAAAAAAAGAAAAAGGAATAATACCTGTGTCTATAGCTATTAAATAAAACAATGAAAAAATTCTAAATATAACTCTTTAAAATATGTCTATATGTCCTCATTTTAACAAGCCAATTTCTAGCAATATATAGATGGGATTTTTGCCCTGGAGACCAGTCTCGCTTGAAAATAATAAGGCTATTTACCTGAATAAAAGTTACTCATATCTCTGAATTCTTACAGTAAATGAATAAAGTATGTAACTATATATGTCCACACAACATGACATATATATACACTAATATCTTTAATACAGTAATACCTCTACAATTTTATAATCAAGTAGATCCATATAGAAACACTAACCCTAGCATTTATTTATTTATTTGTTTGCTTAAATGTTCATTATACAAATATTATTTGACCAATTATTGGAAGATAGATACACAAAAATGGAAACTACTTATATCCAGGGGTATTACAGCTGTTACTTTTTAAAACTAGTAATTAAAAATAGAAGTATAAGTGTTAAAATTAAAGTACAGAAATAATTAACTGTTTTCCTTTTTAATTGAAAGAGAAAATGTAGTTCTGAGTCAGCAACTGCGGTCCTCTGTTTCAGGTTTTTTCCTGTTGTTTATTTAGTAAAGCCTTTTCATTTAGCTGGTAGAGAGTAGGTAGTGCAATCTTGAGTTAATAAGCAAAAGAGCATACTATGAAAGGCACTGGATTTCCTTTTTCAGGATTGGACTATGTTTAAGCATATTTCCTTTTTCTACAATGAAAGCCTAGTTAGAAAACACATCTTTCAGATCATGGTTAACTTCTCCCAACTTTAACCACTATGCCTGACTTACATGAATCTGATTATTTGTTGCACTGTTTAATCTTTGGTTATGTAATTCCATGGAGGGATCAATTAGAAAAAAATAGTTTTTCACTTTGCACATATTTGCTAACATTTTTAATAGTATCTTCATCTTTTTCTTATCACTCTCTTATTTCCAAAAAGAGAGAAGAGATGCATGAAGGTCACTACTGAAGACTCATAAACCATTGTGAATAATGTCAGAACTATAATTTAATTAGTGGCCCATCTGTCACTTTCTGTTTGACGAGCACTAAATGTCCAATTATCATTTAATATCTGCTCTAATCAGTTCTGGCAAATTTTGCAGGCACACTAGAGATGACATTAATAGATGGAAGTGAGGCTACCTTTGCAACATTATCAGATAAAGAAAGCTTGTGCAGTTTTGACTTACAATGGGGAAGGCATGAATTCATTCCAATTAGTAGCAAAGACATTTTATGCAGACTATGTTACTGCATATTGCTAACTAAAGATTTTAGTTGATTTTTTTCAGGAGTTTTGAAAAACATGTTTAATTTGTATGGAATTTGTTATTCTTCTTAGTGTCCAGAAATAATATTAAATATTACATTCTCAATGTCTCTGTCTTCAATCTCTCTTTCTTTATTGTATGAATGAATTTGTTTGTGCTTTTTGTTCCTATATTCTCTTTCTCACATTAGCCATTTTGAACAAAAGGTCCAGGGGTTTCTTGATAGAAAAAGGAAGAGAAACATATTGAATAAATGTGAGTAGATTTTTTAAAAAACCTGAAATACACAATCTAGACATAGAAAAAATACTGGGACAGAGATTTTTGTCTGTTGCTGGGACAGAGGACTAATCACAGCCATGACCTCCTTCTAGTAAAGGTAAAGCAAAAGAAATATATAATATTTTAATGATTACATATTGTACATATTGTCTTTTCATGGGGGAAAAAAAATAAATAAAAATGACCACATGTTAAAAGCACGACATAGCTTGCTGGTAACATGGATGACCGATGAAACATGTATTGACAGTGTCATAAAATGCACTTTTTCATTTGCAATGAGAGATAAAAAACCCTACCTATCCACACCTTGGGTCAAGGTCAGGCAGCCTATACCTTCTTAGATTTGAGATCAATAGCAACAGAATTTGAAAAGGGCTTTTGCTTGACAAGAAGCTTCCTCTAAGAAGCCAATGCTGTTCACATGACAGTTCAGATTTAATTCCCAACTCTGATTCTGTTAAATCCTTCAGCATTTGGATAGAAAATATGGCAAAAAACCCCACTCTGTTTGTAATATGACTGCATAAGTTTGCTGCTAAGTAGCTAATAACATTGGGATTGCTGCCCGGCAGATCCACTGCAGTGACAAAAAAGCCAGCTAAAAATAGATATAAAATAAAACACCTTTTTCAAGTTCGCAGCTACTCAAAAGCTAGATTGTCATTTCTGTTACTTCTGTGCTTCTACTAGCAAGATTGAGTCTGAGATTCTACTTACTACAGCTTGAATCTGTGTGGACTTGTCAGGATATGTTCTACTTGACCCTTCATTATACCCAAGCCAACACACATCATTATAACGAGTATTTAGAAAACAGAAATCTACTTCTTGATGATGTGCATGTTCAACTAATCTACATGAATGTAATGTACACATTCTCGTAGTGTGCCTATCTGCGGGTTTCCTGTAGTTTATAAACTTTTAAACATACAGTTCATACGAGGCACTGATTTAATAGTCAGCTTAAAAAACAGTCACCAGAAACCTCTGAATCACAGCATAGCAAAGGGTTTTCTACATAAGGAAGAAATCAACAAGAACACACACACAAAAAACTGATATCACTCAAGGGGAATGGAAATGATGAAGGATATTATGGGTGCTTAGACATGACTGATCCTCATTCTTCTGCTTTGGCTCAGAAATTTGGCTCCAGGCACAGGTCTGACGAAGATGCAACTCAAATGCAGGGCTTTTTTGTTGCAAAGCCAGGACAGCAAAATGCTGTTATCAGGGACCTTTTTAAGAAGAATAGAGAAGTGGCAGATTCTAAAGATAGTTTTAAATGCACTTGGGAAGTAAAAGAATTCAAGAAGAGTGAAGGTTACTCATATGTATATGTAGGGCTGATGTCAATAAGCACTAATATTAAGGCCTTAATCAGATCTTTTCCTTTGAAGTATAGCAGAAACTTTCAAATATCTCTGAAAGGTAGGCAATATTCTAATACAGAGTGAGTCTTGAAGACAATATACTGGCTGTTCATCTATACATCGATGTCTGCGCACCATTGCACAGTGGTTTTTTTTCTAATTATGCAATGGACAGCTAGATAACTGAGAATATGGGTAAGCAGTATCAAATAGACAATATTTCAAATTATTCTGATAAGTTATTTTGGCTCCTAGTCTCTCATGTAACAAAATATTTTACACAACTTGTGATATTCTGCAAGAAGCTTTCAATATCAACACATCCTATAGCTCCACAGCCTTCTTGAAATTCCTCAGAAGTTGTGGCAGAGAGAAGCTGCACCTCGTCATGATCTCTTTGTGGCTGTGACAAGTCGATATCTAAATCCTAATGTAAGTAGTCTTGTTAGTTTGGTCTTGTAGGCACAATGGTAATCCATTTAGAAAATTCCAGATATTTTACCTATCATTAAAATTAATTGTTTCAACCATCTAAAATGTATAACTATTTTAGACCCCTATAAAGAATTAGTTCTGGATTACTGAAAATCCATATTTAGGGAAAAGTTAATTTGCTTTTAAAAGTTCAGCTCATACCTATTTTTCTTCTTTCTGTTTAAAGTCTATATACTTTTAAATCAGTACAGTGAATTATAGAAAGTCCATTAACACCTAATAATAGCTTAAGATTGCTCACAAAATGAGGCATGTTTTTAATGTGATAAAGTTGTAGACCATCCCCTGTGAAAATAAATAATCTCTCTACATAGGACTTAAAACCAAGTTTTAATAAACAAACAAACAAACAAATTTATAAAAAAAGAAAAAGAGGATAAAGTGTAGGTCAGGTACACCTCTAGGATGTTCCATAAAGAATGGCAACCAGTTAGGAAAAACTGTGCTGGGGAGAGGAACTTTCACTGGTCAGATAAATATTTTTCATTAACATTAAATTCTGCCCTGAGATTCAGTACTTAGATATAGTGTTAGTTGGGTGTGATCCCACCAGCCTGAAGGCTACGGTTTTCGATTGGTTTTAACTTTGGTTTGGCTGGTAGATCTTAACCTGGAAGACCACTCAACTAATGAAACTAATTATATGCACCTGAATTATAGAAAAGGTGTAGGTTATTTCATGATTTAGCACATTAGCAAAGCAGGTCCAAATGTTATTCTGATTTCCTTTATTAATTACATCTTAACTTTTACCCTCCTCCATCTTTGTGTTGTATTTCTGTATTATATATTCAACATTAGACACCTCTATGAATTAATTAATAGGTTTAAAACTAACGATCAGCTCTTTGGCTAATATAAAATGTAATAAGTCACCTTTTTTTACTTCCTAAGAAACAAATGAAAAAAAAAATCCCCAACTTCCAGGGCATTTTTCAGTCATTTTCCTGGCATGAGTGGCCACGATTTTGGAATAACTCTTTCACAGTAAGCAAGTTATGAAGGTCAGTCAGGAACCATAAATTAAATTTGGTTGGTGCTTCTCAGTAGCATGCTAGGAGGTAAACAGACACAATAAAGACAACAACAAAAATGGAGCATGACTCAGTAGAAAAAAAGTATGAAATTGATAGTGTTTAGACAAGAAATTACAGGCAGTAGATAGTGAGCTGGAGATGATACATCAGTAAAACGCTGGACTGGCACATGCCTACTGATCTTGTGGGTAACGCTGGAGAGTCCTACTTTGCCTCCCTGTCCTCTTGTGCACCTGCTGCCTATTTAGGAAATGTTGTGCATTCTGTTTATGAAGGGCACAGTCTTGTTACCTTTGAAGTCAATGGTCAAACTGTTATTACTTCCTTGGAAGCAGATGGGGCCCATATGGCCTGCTTGCACACCCATTGCTCATGTACAACACCCACAGAGCTAACAGGTTTCTAACTGGGATGAACTGCAATGTGAACAACAGTAAAATGAATGAAAGAACCTAAAACAATCTGAAAACTCTGTGGGAAGCAAGGAATTTTATAATCCTCCTCTGGGCACATCTTGGCTCCTTGCTTACACCCTCTGAAAGATTCACTGGAGGGATGAATTGCAAGGGGCTATAATGGGGCAGTGAATAATAGCAGGATGATCTGGAAAAGGCCTGCAACTGAGGAAGGTGAAGCAGTCAGACTTAATCAGAGGACTATTACTGTCTTGGGTTGTTAGTGTATGACCCTGCTGATGTCATTCTCCACTTAGGAGGTTCCTGGCTTCCACTGGATTGTGAAATACAGTAGTTGTGAAGTGCAATGCCCACAACATCTGAACCTGATTATTGTTCTCACCAAAGCTCAGAGGTGGGTAGTAAATGCTGTTAGAGACTATGAGACTAAAATCAGTTTTCCTCGACTAAGTGCATGACTCTTAAGTGTATTAATCTTAAGAAATATGGAGTGCTGCATGAAGCACCTAGAAGTAGAAGAAGGGTTTCTTTCAGGGCAAGGAGACGGAAATGTTGTCTGTATAGTTCAGTATCAACAGCACTTAAAGGACATGGCAGCAGGATACATGGTTATGAAGGTACAGGAATTCCAAAGTTAACACTGACCAGGCATGTTTGAGAAGGCATGCAGCCACACCATCACTGTGTAGCAGCCAAGCCCTGCTGAAAGGCAGGGTTAATTAGCTGAAGTGTGACAAGGTGTAAAGCTAGAGGCCTCTCAGATGATAAGCAGCTTATAGAATATTGACAGAGATGCACTGTATGTTCTAAATAGGGTTTGCTCACTATTCACTTGGAGAATCTCAGAATGAACTGGGAATAGTGCAGTGTAGATGTGCTGTTCAGATATGTTTCTGTTTCACTGACAGCAAGCCATGGCTAAGCAAGGCAACTGGTCTCATGGTCCTCACTGGGAGGAAAACACATGCACATACAGCTTTGTAAAGTAAAAGGCAGGGCAACCAAATGAGATAAAGCTTTCAAATATGCACAGCAAGCCATTGCACTAATGACATACAATACTCGGCTTTCTCAAGTTTCACCCATTCTCAGAATGAATTTCTCTTGTTGAAAATATTCTGTTGCAGCTATAAATTAAAGTGTATCATGCACAGTGCTGAAGCTTGGGTGTGAAAAGTCTCCAATGTGATTGAGCTGTTAGCCCCAGTACCTGAGTCCTGGCACCAGGAGTAAGATTTCACTCTTAGCAAGGAACATAATAGCAGGTTCCTTGCTGTCAGTCCCAACTATCAGACTCTGCAGAGATACTTTCATGATAGGGAATAATATTTTAGTTTAGGAAATAAAGTTTTGAGTTATATTCATGAAAACAAGTAACATCTTTAAACTTAATTAAATGCTCACCTATAATCAACATAAGCATTATCATAAGATGTCCAACACAAATGCTGTGGGAAGGAAAGAGATCCAAACAAATCAGAAAGGAGATTACAAGACCTACATGTTCAAAGGAGAGCTTTTCGTATTTTGCCAACCTATAGTTTGCCTAGGAAAGTTGTAATGTATTATTTATTTCCTTATTTGCATAATCATATGCATTTTATATATAGAATATGGGTACCCTGGTAAAAAGGAGAAGAAAAATTATTTCAAAATTTTTAAAAAAACTTAACTAGAAGGCAAAATTTTCTTATTTATGAACCTAACTTGCTTTGGGGATCAGTGAGGAATCTTTCTCTTTGAAAAATAAGTGTTTGCTATTCTCATTTAATAAGAATCATGAAAGTGGCAACAATGATATAACATTGCAACAGCTCTCAGAAAATTCAGTAATGCCCAGTATCCTACTGTGACAAGGCTGTACAAGCAGGAAATACGAATATACTCTTCTTAAGCCTCTTTCTGTGGTGAGCTGTGTATGATGACTCAGTGGTGATAACAATGATGTCACAGTGACACTGCATTTTTATCACATGGAATCCATATGTGGATTAAGGAAGGCTGTGACTTGGGTAGACACAGGTGTTGTAGTGGCCTTTGATCTTTCTTTTCCATAGAGTGGACAAAAGTTTTCGACACTGTTTGACAGTAGAAACTGGCCAGCATGAGACACCCTTAAGTACTGTATTATCTGTATTATCTCTTCATTGTCATCCTCAAAAGCAGAGGGCAGGGCATCTCTGACAGAGCTCACCTGCTCATCCTTAGCAACGCTGTCACAGCTCATGAAGCTTCCTAAAGACATTTCAGAAATGACTGACACTGTCTGAACAGAAATTTTCAGGACACTGACAAGCAGAGGCTTCTTAATTAGCTGCCAAATCATCATCATTACAGAGACATGGGTGCTTAAATTTTAAAGGGAAACTCAAACAATCTTTAATTTTTTTCTGAAGGACTGAGAAGTGCTACACACTTCCATACCAAACCAAGTTTTTCTGTAACTTATGGTTTAAGGGAATTCCCTGTCTCTCATGATGTATTGTAACATTTGGATCTGTCTAATGTGGAACTTCAATTAGGATCCTTTTCTTTAGCATTTTTAAGGGTCCAAACCTAACACAACTCCTTCTTACCAAATTTCTATTCTATGTTCTCCTATTTTTGTACATGCCCTCTTGTTTGCAAGAGATGAGAAGAGAAGGGGAAGGGAGGGAAGGGAAACATAGCATGGCATATTTCAGTTAGAAGGGACCTACAGTGATGATACAGTCCCACTGCCTGACCACTTCAGGGCTGACTAAAAGTTAAAGTGCATTATTAAGACTGTTGTCCAAATGCTGCTTAAACACTGAAAGGCCTAGAGCATCAACCACCTCTCTAGAATGTTCCTGTGTTTGACCACCCTCATGGTAAAGAAATCTTCCTAATGTCAAGTCTGAACCTCTCCTGATGCAGCTTTGAACAATGGTTCCTGTCACTGGATACCAGGGAGAAAACATCAACACCTGTCTCTCCACTTCCCCTCCTCACAAAGCTGCAGGGAGCCATGAGGTTGCTTCTCAGTCTCTTTTTCTCCAAACCAGGCAAACCTAGACTTCTCAGCAGTTCCTCATAGGACGTGTAGGTCTGCTACTTCAAACCAGAATATTCAATATCTCTATGACTTTAAATGTAACATCTCTGAGTTATCAGACTTGAGGTGTTTTTTTTTGTTTTGTGCTGTTTAGGTTTGGTGGATTTTTTGGAAGTAGGGGAGGGCCCCACAGGTGGCTTCCCTAAGAAGCTGAGAAGCTCCCCCAGTTCCAAAAGGAGCTAGCTAAGGAGCCATTAGAGAGAGACAACAGATGCACCTCTGCGATTAACAAATGAAATAACTGAGATAAGATGAGATCAGGGTAAGCAGTTGGTAAGAGCAGTAGCCATGGTTGGTGAGGAAGAAGGGGAAGAAGGTGCCCAAGCAGAAGTTTGCCTGCAACCTATGGCAAGATGGCAGCTGTCCCCCTGCACTCATGGAGGAATGTGGTGAAACATTCCCTGATGGTGCCAGAAGGGCTGGACTTGGATTTGCTGCCAGTGGACTTGAATTACGCAGCTGTGGAAGACCCTGCGGCAGAGGAGGTGTCAGAAACATCCCATGACTCTGTGGGAAGCCCAGGCTGGAGCAGCTCCAGACCTTGTGGGAAGGACTCATAAAGGAGAGGTTCATGGAGGACTCTCTCCCATGTGAGGGACCGTGTGGGGAAGCAGGGAAGGATTGTAAGCAATCTTGCTGCCCGAGGAGGAAGGAGCAGCAGGAACCACCAGGCTGTGAACTGACTCTAAACCCCATCCCCTGTCCCTCTGTACCTCTGGGGGGAAGGAGGGAGAGAAACTGGGAACAGAGTGATTTGGGCCCGGGAACAAGGGAGGGGTGGGGTAACATATGCAAGCCCTGCTCTTTGTGCTGTCTGGGTCCTGTGTGTGTTTGCTTAGTGTGAAATTAAATTATTATTTTTTCCCCAAGTTGAGTCTGTTTTGCCTGGGACCTTAATCAGTGAAGAACCCTCCTTGTCCTTTGTCTCGACCCACAAGCTTCTAGTTGGCCTTTGTCACCCCATCCTAGGGGGTGTGTGTGGCTGTGGGCAGGGGGAAAGTGGGCAGTGTGGGGAGGGTGGTGGGGAGGAGAAATGGGGAAGGGAGGGGGAGAAGGGGGGGAAAGGAGGCGGGGAGGAACAGGACGAGGCAGGAGTTGAGTTGAGAGGCAATGGGGCTAGTTCTTTGTTGTGGTGTTAGGCCCAAACCATGACACTTCTATTATTTTTTTGTGGGTGGTGGTACAGATGGTTAGGTTTGTGGTGAAGGGGAATGTGAAGGTAGACAGACATCCAGCAAACCACATCATCAAGGCCATTCAACAACAAAATGCAGTTCCTGACAAGGAAGGTTAGGCTTGGAACTTAAAACGGAAAAAGAAAGCCCAAGATGCACAGCAGTATCTGAAGACAGGAAAGATTATTCCTTAAATATTAATGACATGCTGAGAGTGCTACATGGGTTCAAATAATCTGCAGTGACTTCTGTGCTCTTTGCCAAACCTCAGTTTCTGAGATGGCAGGTAATCATAGTTGTTTCTATACCTCCCTTCAGCCCTCTGTTTTTCCTATTTCTCACTGTCTTGTCCTGAAAATGCTAGAAATCCACTTAGGGGTTTTTTGGGAGGAAAATCTCATGGCTTTCTTAGAATGGGGAAATTCTTTCTCTACTTCCATTAAAAACTTTTCAAATGCCATAGCACCAGCCAAGCTTTTTTACGGTTCACTGAAGATTAGAAGCAAATAAATCTTCTGTTTTTCTCGTTTCTGCTGAAATAAAATAAATTATTATTATTATTATTATTATTATTATTAATAATAATAATAATAATAATAATAATAATAATAATAGTTCAATTTATCTGTAAAGATAAATGTGGTGGGCAGTTAAAAATTCTAACCCTCACTTGTTTTAAAGTTGAGGTCAGAATGAAAGAGAGAATATAAGACTAATACTTATAACAGACCTTGAACACACCTTGAATAATAGGCAGACAGTTGAGTTTGCATGAGTCCTTCTCGAAAAAGGTCCTTGAGCAGTCATGCTGCTGCATTCAACATGAGTTGCAACCTGTAAGTGGTTTTCAAGGGTAACTCCAAATAAAGCACTTTACGGTAATACAGCCTGGAGGCAAAGATCAAAGCTGAGAAATGGGAAGATATAAATACTCTTCCTTTACAAATGATCAGGTGATTCTTGAGCTGTCTGCTTAAATACTTTCCATAATGAAGTAATAGTAGTGCAGCAGTGGCAATGGCAGAAGACTGAGCAGGCACTTTCAGCTTATTTCTACCATATATCCTGACTCAGTGCTTTGAGGTTCTGGTGTTGAACTTCCATATTTATTGTGCAGAAATCCTTAATTTAGGAAGTGTAATTGCCTTTTGCTTAGGCTAAACTGTCCTTCATCTGATAGCCCTTGCATTGTCCCATCTGGGAAAAGAAGTTCAAGTGTACTTAATTCTGTGGAATATTGAACTATGTCATACTATTTTCTTTTATAAACCCACTTAAAAGACTTCATGCAGAGTTACCACAAACATTTAATATCTCATTTTCTTATCCCATGTTAATTTTCTTTTGGTTTTTCAGATGTTGGCGAGTTTGTTACCTTTCTCTTTGTGTGACCTACTTTTAATATTTTTGTTACCTTTATATTAACTGCTGCTCATCATCGACATATGTTCAGAAAGCTAAGTTGAGTCTTCCGGTTGGGCTTGCTTCTATGGAATTGTTCAAATAATTTTAGAAAGAAGGTCTCAACATTTCTTTGTCCTGAAGGGAATGTGAAACTTAAGGTTTCTGAGTTCTTTGAAGTATCTTCCAATATAAGTCTTAGAAGGATTTCCAGCTTTTCTTTTGTTACATTGTAGAATTTCACTAAATTTCAAATTTTCAGTCAAATTTTTGAAAACAATTAATTTCTATAATTCAGAGAAGATACACTTCTAAACAAAAAAAAAGTGAAAGTCTCAATAGATGTCATTACTGTTATATTTGTACAAGTAATACAGTCCATTTACTAGCAAATTTTGAAGAATTGTAATAAATAATTAGAACTAAACTAATTACAATAACGAAGCAATTCTTGGAGTTAGTAGTGTCTCTTGACATGTTTACTCATTCAAAAAATGCATTAATTAGCATTGTGTCTCATTATCAGTGTAAATTAGCAAGATTATACTATGATCTTGCTATTTGAAAATACAAGTACCAATGAATAAAAAAAAAACATTGATGAAACTACACAGTAAATTTTGCAAATAAAAAGAGTTAGAGTGGAAGCAATGTACTTGAAAACAATTTAGACAGGAAATAACTTTGACATGAAGTACCTCACAAGACATTTTTTCAGAATCAAGGGTTATTTAAAGTATAATTTTTTCCAGTCATGGAGTCATTTATGTCTGCTTGACTCTCACAATAAACTTGTATTTGGATTTTATTTAATTCAAAATTGCTTTAATCTAGTAAGTTACTGTCACATTTCAGGTTTGTTCTTTACTTTCTACTTCAGCTTAAAGCCCCAGTATCTTCAACAGGAGTGATGAGGACTTCTCTATTACTAGTGTTTTTCTTGTTATGACAGATAATGCCAAGATAATTTTTGCCCATTTTTGGAGTTGCCTCACTTTCCTTTTTGTTCTGTTCTCCATTATTTTCCTTCCACAGCTTTTCAATACCAGTAGCTATTGAATTGTAAAATGCACTACCAAGCTATCTGTTTTAGAAGCCAATTGAACATGCAGAAACCACACAAAATACGTAATAATACGTGCTCATATTTTCCAGTTTGCCTCAGACTTTATTAATCAATATCAACATTCTGCCTTAGTTACTTGCCATGACATGAAACACCTTTTCACTAAAAAAAATCCTTTTCTGATGACAGTTTGAAATGAAATTCAACTCCTTGTCCACTCTCAAATATCTCTGTTAACCTGCCTTACTCTAATGTCTTAATAAGCTTGGCTTTCTTCAGTTCCTTAATACACCCTTGTGTAGTAGTCTTGTTCTTACTGATATGATGCTTATTTATTCTTTTTACTCTTTTGATTTTTCTGCTTTATAAATTCTAACTGATTATAATATGTTGCTACCATTGTTTCTTCTTTTTTTTTGCATTTCACAGGCTTTTTTATAACTTTAGGTCTTCCAACAGTCCTCTTTAAACCGTATTATCCACTAATTCTTCTGGTGTGTCTTAGACAAGAAGAAATTGAGTTCACATTTTTCTCACAGGCAACCATGTTGTCATCATAATCATTGCCTCTGTCATCCATCCTCATCTGTTCAAGATTTGAGGGTTATAAATTTTCTGTTATTTTCCATTAATTATATTTCCTATTTTGTTTGAAGTGGAGTGTTGGGAACTTTTTGCAAAGGTATGTTTGACCGCAAAGTGTGTTTCTTCCAAGTCCCTTTTCTATTGTAATGTTGTTTTTTTCTACTTTCTTTTCAGATGTTCCGTATTCAGATATGTTTATAAGTATATTTATGTGGTGGTTTTGTTGTTGTTTTGTTGTGGGTTTTTTTAAAGGCATTTGAAAAATTTATGTGGAATTGGTATCAGTGGACTGTTTAAGTTATCAAATCAGTCCTTTTCAGTTCATGGATTTTTTGAGCTAGACAGGCCTTCTTTTTATTTCCATTCCTCCAGTGTCTCCTGGAATCTTTGTATGTCAGACTTCTCTTGTACAGGTAACTGGCAATGTCATTATCATAATGATGCAAATTTTAGGAAACTGTAAGTTTATAAGGGGAGCAAAATATATTCAGAAAACATCACTTTCTACCTGCAGGGTGAAAATACCTGGGACATTATTCCGTAAGAATAAGCAGAGTCTGTACTGATTTTTACAGGGTGAAGGAGAAAAAAAAAGTTCCTAGTTGCAATCAGTTTGACATAATAGATACATAATGTATCCACAGAGGCATAGAGCAACCTTGCTTGTTCCCAGGAATTTCTATTTACTGTGCTTGCTCCTATAAATTGTGAGGCAGACTAGCACTTTTTGTAGCAGATCTACTGCTTACTCAGTACTTATTTTGAATGATGCTTCTGTATGTCCAAGGGACTAGATGTGTCCTTTCCAAATGTTAATGAGGAAATGCCAAGGAAAGTAATTCATGAATGTATTTCATGAAGGCAGCCTCAGACCCTTTAAAAAATTGTTTGTAATCCTTACAGCAACTGGTGAGAAAAGTTTGTGCATGAGGCATTTATTTTCTCCTCAATACCATAAGATAAGGTCAGAGGTTCAGACTTCATTTTGCACTGTCTTTGTTAGCTTAACACAGAACAACACAGAGACTAAAGGGGGAGAAATGCTCATTTTTGTCACTTGCAATTGTATCAGTGGTGGTCAAAGAGTGATAGAAGCCAGAATACTTGATAATTTGCCTGCAGTGATGCTTGTACTCCTTGGGAGTTGTTTGAATTAAACAATGCCAACCAGGGAAAAATCAATAAAGTTGTTTAAATGGTTCTACAGGGGCCTTTGTGATGATTGAATATTACTCCTTTTACAAGACAATAGCTGCTTTTTTTTCCCTCTTTTTCTTTTTTTTTTCTGTTTTTTTTTTTCTTTTTTCCAGTGCATGACCAATAGCCAAAGTTATTCAGGCTGAGAGTTCAAGTGAAGGCTGGGGGTCTTCTCTTCTTACTAGCTTCTACTGACAAATAGTTTTCAATTCCTTCTTTCAAGAAACTGAAGTAGAACAAATCAATAAACCTCCGAGAAGCAACAATATTAACATTCCAATTCATCCTTATTTCCAGCTAAATCTGCAGAAAAGAACGGGCAAGTGCAACACTGATTTACACCAGTTGAGGATGTACTCAACATGTCTTTGGGATAGATGACATTCAATCAATTTGCCTGTGGAATGATGTACTGTACAAAAAAACTGCAAAAATACAGATTTTCAGTGTACACAATAGCATAGGATTTTACTTCTATAAGATGCTTTCAGCCCTTTTTAATGATAAATAACAGGTTAGAGAATTGAATAGCCAAGAATTTTAGCATCCAAAGCTGTTTTTTTTGAAGGATATGACAAAAATTTAAATTATGAATAATTTTACTACTAGCTTGGAGAAAGTAATACACCTGAGAAAATCAGCAGCTTCTCCATATATAGAGTAGAATAATTCTGCCAAAGATATAGGATGTGGTAGGTAAGAAATTTTCAAAGAACTTGTTTGCACTGAAATAAACCTCAGTCTTGCTCTAACACTCTGTCAGCTAAATTAGTAGCTAGGAGGGACTGGCTATGCAATCCTTGCAGCAGTCAAACTGGCGGCAGTTGTCTACACTGTGTACATCATAATTTATTGTCATAAAAGAGGAAAGCAACACCATAGATGTGGAAATGGTTCTTTCCACTCTTCTTTGGAACTGTATGCTCTCATATATGTTTCTTTTCACATCTTAGGAAATGTTTTAATTCTCCTATGCATCTTTTTTTCTGAAGCAAACTTTGTTATTTTTCTGCTAGAAATCACATATGGAGCAGAAAAAGAGTAGAAAAAAATGCAGTACAGAAATGTTTTGAGATTTAATTAAATGCAACTACATTTAAAACCTTTATTAAAAAATCTCTGATGTGGGTAAATTACATATTTTGGTGCATTAATGGAGAAAAATATGCCAACACAGGAAAAAAAAATAACCAAAGAAAATTACAAATTTTTCAAGAAAGTCTTTGCCATGTTTTTTCACATTTCTGGGAAATGACATTTTACAACAATGTCTCCTCCCCACAGTGCACTCTTTTAGACCAACTGATACGTTTCCACTGGAGCACATTAATATATTTAAATAAGCCAACAGCCTTGTGATAATATATCTCAGGCTCTACCTCTTCATCCTGTCAAAAAAGTGTGCAACTTAGGATGTATATTTTATAGCCAGTAAACACAGCAGTGGCTCTGTGGCAGCTTGTGCTCCCTATACTAGTTTCTGGAATAGGAAGACCCACTGAATTCAACAGCAGCAATAATCTTGATTGAAAATAACCCCACCCTTTGAACCCTCAAATCGATATTGGTGCCTCCATGGAAAAGAAGATTTGGGATTTATTTATTTTCCTTTATGCTTCTAAATTGTTACCTGTTCACAAAAAATGAGAACCTGGAGTAACTGAAAGAATAGAAATTGTACTACACCAGTGTATATTGTGTTTGCATAAAAAGGTTCATAATATTCAAAGACCAGAGTACAATTCCTTTTATGGAGTTTCTAATATTTTATACATCTGGCTTGACTAAATATACATCTGCAAATCTTTGCTCCTAATCACAGTTCACTACTTTATTTTCAGATTCCATCAGCAAATAGAAAGTATAGATGAGGCAGAAATGCAAAATAATTGAGGGAAATCCACATTGTCTTTTAAATATCAGTAAAGTTCTAGCCATGGGGAAATACTCAGAATAGTCAGAACCTAAACTAGTTTATCCATCTTTCTTTGTAAAGTACTTTGTAGATGTGTGTCACAGGCCCTCTACTGGAAAAGTGCTAGCTCAGCTATACTGAGGCTTGTCTATTGCACCACAAGATCCTTCAGCTCGACTGTAGGGATAAGATCCTTGGGTCAGCTTTGTGGCTGTCTTCTTGGAGTCAACCAAACATGTTAGTATTTGTGGGCATGAACTATTCCAGCCATTAAAAAAAAAAACAACAACACCAAAACAATAATACAATCAACTTAGTCATCTAGAGATTATTAGTTTTTAAGAGCTAATAGTTTTCTATCTGCTTTAAATTTTAATTAAAAATGTTTACGTTAGTTATTTTTTTAATTCCAGTGTTGATATTAAATTCTAATATCTGGATTGTCTTATACATGACATTTGCTTTCATAAGCCATGCAGTCATCAGAAGCTAATCCTGTCAAGAAACTAATCAAGGAAGGTGTTACACAAATGCAAAACATATGATTAAAGAGAGGGAAGGCAAAGCTCATGCAAAGAACTGAATATTATAATGAAATTGCCACTGAATGGAGATGTGAGGACTTCAAGCTCAGTTTAATTAGGCCACTGAGTGGAATCCCCTAAGACTGACAAGAATTGAACAGCTAATAATCAGTTTGTTCTTTACTGATTACCAGCTAATCATGTCCCAAACACAACCCCTTTCTCCTTTCTTATTATGAATGTATTTGCAAGCCTTTTTTCTAATCTCTGCACTTTTATGGGCACACAGGCCCTAATCAGCTGACTTCAAGAGCTTCAACTAGTATCTTTAAAGGCCCATCTATTGTTTGTACAGCAAATATTTGCATCCTTCAGCATAACATTGGTAAACATCGCCTGTGCCTGTATGAAGTGATGAGAAACCCAATTATGCAAGAGCAGCATATTCGCTACCTCATTTTCAGAAGTTAATTTCCATTTTCCAACAGCTGACTGTGACACTGCATCGTGCGGTAGTTTTATGTACAAAGTAGAAAACCCACTTGCATGCAGAATTTCTTGCATATAAGGGCTCTGTGGCACATTAACACTTCTAAGATGTGTTAATGTGAAGCTCCTTTTCTATAAAATGGAAGAATAAACTTACTTTTTATGTGTCTTCTTTTGTAAGAACTGTAAGTTCAAATAGTTTTATCTATACCCCATTTAAGTAATTTGAGTCATACCTATTGACTCCAGGGGACCTTAGAGCTGACCTGTCATGTTACAGACAAAAAAGTGTTATGGTTGGAGAGTTAGTTGATGAGAGAAGTAGAAAGCAAAGTAAACCAATAGAAAGTCACCCATCATCTGTAATGGCATGAACAGGTTATCCCAAATACTTTTCAATGAGATTTGTCCTGAAAAAGAGATAAAGTGTAAAATATCTTTTGAAAAACAGTAACCTAAGAAAGTGTAATATAAATGCAGAATGCCTAATTCAGGGCAGCAAAAAAAGTTTATGAACAGAAATGAAACTTTTCATAAAATTGTCTTACATAATGTGTATGTAAGAATTGTGAGCTAGTTTTATTAAAACTCTAATTGTAATCTCCTTAAACTCATGAGCAGACATTTTCTTACTTAGGAGATGAGTGCCTAAATTCTGTATGTATCTCAGTTTTCATCAATAAATTTTCCTAAAATGTCTATAAATATTTTTACTTTTAGAAATAGTAAAGATTTCTTCTGTCTTAGCAGACGTAAGCAGTACAGCACCAAGGTCATGAATATGTCTCATCAGGATCCTGAGAACCTGATAGGACCAATCTCACATCAGGATCAATCTCTGTAGAAACCACAGAGGGCACAAATGCTTCTATTTAAGATCACAGTGAAACAAGACAGAGATGACCACAGGTTTCTGCCTTTTCTATATGTTAGTTCAGAGAGGCTAGGAGACCTTTGTAAAATGTCTTTGTTAGCATGAAAGGACTTAAGCCTGCATCTCTGCCCACAAGGTACCACACCAAGGTTTTTTAGGCAGTCATACATCTCCAGTCTCCTGCTGTATCTTTGAAAGTTTTCAAAAAAGAGTCCAGTATTTTATTTTATTTTTGTCTGGAAAAAAGGAGCAATGACAAATATAATCCCCTCCCACCCAATAAAGCAGGACACCTGAGGGAGAGACCTGTGTTCTGGTCTTTTGCCATAGTCTGCTTCTGTGTCTTATATGATGGATCTTAATGCTATGTATGCATAATTACACATAGACTAGAGGGGGAAAGTGGCAGAGAGAGAAAATACCCTAATAAAATCTACACTTATTTAGGACACCAGCCATCATAGTCTATAGTGATAAAATAACCCATAAAGCCAATTGAAGAACTTCCAGATATCTTATTGCTATTAATTTCATTTTCTAAAAAGTAAAATTTAGTAATTTTAGATTCTTTATTATAAAAAATACTTCTTTTTTTCTGAAAAAAAACACATTTTTGAAGAATTCAATATATTATCTCCCTTCATATAGAGAAAAACGCTTTATTTAGAAAAATAAAATATGAAGAAATTAATTCAAAGGGGTCATCTAAAGCATAAGGCTTTCCAGAAATAATTACCTCCTCTGGCCTGATTCTTTAAATAAATAAATAAAAGGAAGAGAAGGAAGGAAGCAGTAAAGTGACTACATTAAGAAATTGATTGATGTGTTGCTCCTGTGTGATGTTCAGCAAGCCTTTCTCTGGAGAAGCTTTATTGGTTTGCTGGTACTCAATTTTCCAAACATATATATATCTTCTGATGCATGGCAAGTCTGTCAGTGTTGAGAAACTACGTCAGCCAAGTTAGAAAAGTTAAGAGCCTGTAAAACTTAAGTCATCCAGAACTGCCACTAATGGAAAAAAATATAGAGAGATATTAGAGAAATTCAAAGTTATATGAAAGTTGGGGTTTTAGATGGATGAGGGTAAAAGGTGGGAAGAACAGGCATTACATTTGCACACTGCTCCAACTACATAGAAAAATAATTTAAAATACAATAGTGTGTCAGACCACCTTCTTAAAATTGTAAGGAAAACAGAAGAGTTCAAATACCTTAAATCACATAAGTATTTCCTAATGCCATCATCTGAACTCTTTTTATATAAATTCTAGCACTACAGGAATGTTAAAACTGTCAAATGAAAAACTATTAAATAAAATCTAAATCACAGAAGAACTAGATTTTATTTTCTCTACAGCCTTTAAGATACATAAGTTAAGTGTGCAAGTCTTTAGAGAGGCTTAATTTTCTTCCTTAGCGCAGTGTACCAGTAGTTGTTCTCCACTGGATTTTTACTTAGCATTTCCTATACTTAAGGTTTTTTAAATACATTTAATCTTTCACATTCAAATTTGATGGACTTAATCTTTGGCCACTGAAGAAAAAATCAGATATTTTTTTCATTTTAAAGAAGTTTTTTTCTTGTTTACTCTACTATAAGTGAGAGCAGAAACAGTCTATTGGACTCTAATAATTCATATTTACTGAAAGTCACTGAAGTAAATTTGTTTGTGTACATGTAATTTCTTTATTTCCACAAAGGAGTAGTGCTAAGAAATATCAGCTTACTGATTGACTCTCACCTCTGAAGTGATCCAAGGATGAACAGCTTACTCATTAAATATGTGTTTATTCCCTGGAATTCAGAAGAGAAACTTGATTTTTAATGTGAGCGTTATTCAGCCACACTTAGAAATCTTTCATCTTCACTTACTTTAAACATTAAAGTGTTCGAGTTTATTGGCTTAACCCCTCCTGAAAAATAGTATTTGTGTATTAAATGCTTGAATATAGGCACTGAACAAGATTTCAGTTGTGTAAATGACCAGTAACAAAATTGGTTATCTGCTGGAACATATGCTGTATAACAACAATCATCTAATAATGAAGGGCAGAAAATATTCTTCAACTTGGGGAACTAAAAAAGCAAGATTTAGATTTAAATATTTTCAGAATTCACTCATACTCTACCTATAAATCCTCATAGGCAACACAGGCTTCTCAAAGAAGGATGATAAATTCACATTTTTGTTTAACAAATATCTATTGATCATATGTTTGTATTCCTTATAAAGATCCTCTTCAAGTATGTCCAGGAAAACCCATTTCTATATGAGAACACAGTGTTAGTATTTGGGACTTCCTATTCAGTAATTCACTCACCCTTGGGATTACTGCTCTTCCTAAATCAAGTGAAACATGTAGGTGGATAAAAAGGCACAGCCATGACACAGCAGCTTTGTAACAACAGAATGTCATCAGCCAGACAACTAAATAGTATATTTTAAAATCATATTTAAGCATGTGTTATGTTGTTGAGGGAGTATTAGATGATGTTAATTTACCACTAATCAGGCACCATCATCCACCAAGAGCAGCCTCTGCCAGCGAATTGTAATGCTGTTAAAAAGCTGACAGATTACTTTCTACTACAGCATGCAGAAATAAGAGATCCTTACAAATGACATGCCACAGCCATGAAAGCCAATAACACAGGGAGCACTTACAGCTGATAAGGAGCATTTACTCTCTGCCACTTCAAAAGCGAATTCTCCCTGGGATGCCTTTAATCCTACCTGGCACCTTAAACCAGTGCTCTGCACTGCAGCGAGAAGAGATTAAAGCAAAAGGGCATAGGCAACAGAGAGACAACCACATTTAACATGATGAGCAATACATATGACTGATCATTTGTTGACAAAAAATATATAAAGAGACGGTGGAATAATGAGGGTAGATTATTACATCATCATCATCATCATTTTTATTATTATTATTACTGTTGCTTTAATCAGTCACAGCAAATGCCTGCATATCTGAGAAAGTGTTCTTGTATTAGGATGAAAATTGAGTGATTAAAAAATTAAATGCAAAATTGTTCTCTTTTGTGCTGAAAATACTGTATGTCCTCTAGGTGAAAACTAGATCATCAAAGCAAGCTGGAATTTGAACCTTTCAGACAGCTAAAACTGAAGACAAGTCCCTTCCGCTACCACCACTCAGTTCTGGAACAGCAGAACATTGACATAATACAAACACTTGTGGTTTTGACTAAGACACAGAAGAGCTATGAAATGCAAAACACACTGAACTATGCCTAATAATAAGTGAACTGATTTTTTTCAAGATAAGAAGCTGAAAATTTTTCCATAGTTTAATTGATCTCAAAGTTTTCAAAAAAGTTTATCAGCCTTGGTAATGTTGTAATGCAGATGCTACTTGAATAGATAAAACAAGATACTAAACTGGGATTTGCATTACTGCCCCGGAATTGTTGTACGTATGAGCCAAGCACACAGGTTAATGACATGAAGCAGGATGTAAGCAAGATCATTAGATTGTACTAATCGTAGTAAAACCTGTGTACAACAATTATTGAATGTGGATTCTTATTCCTAATGTGATGTTTAATACATTCATCATCCCAGAGAAGAGAGCTCTGGCATATCCAGCTTTATTGGAGGAAACAAAGCTGTGACACACATATCCAACTTCTGTCAATCTTCTGGTAAATCACTCTTCTCGTAAGAAATACCTTAGAGGCAATGTACTCAAAATAGCACACTACTAATGGAAGAAGGTTGACAGAATCTTGATCAAAGTAAATATACAACTGTGGGTGACTCTTTGTATAGATAAAACTAGAATAAAGATGGAAAGAATGAAATTATTTACAAAATTATGCTAGTTAACTAAAATACTGCTTCCAAGCTTGAATTGCAGTTCATGGTGAGAAACTTTCTCATAAACTTGCAGTTATGTTCCATTTAAAGATAAACATAGTCCTAGTCTTAATAAGTTTTTCAAATGTAAACACTCCAAAAGACGAAATGTAAAAACTTTTTAAAAGGTCTAATAAAAATGTAATTATATAATTGTATTTATTCAGGGGAAATGCTATTTGTTTTTGCTTCTTGCTTCAATATCAAATAGCTATGTGGAATTTAGACTGATAATTATATGCTGCAGCCAAGACAAAGCTGCTTGTACTTCAAATCTAGTCCTGTTTGATGTATTTCACCCATGCCTGCAACATTAAAGAACTTGCCTAAAATAGTTACACTTCATTGCTTTGAAATTTCAGGACAATGACAACTTAGAGAAACTGACATCTCTTAATAATATGATCCCCTGTGTTTAAGAATTTAGTGAACATTTTCAGTAGTTTCTGTTCACCGTCCTCATTATTTTTATGTTTTAATATGATTCATCAAAGAACACATGCTAAGTGTACAATTTGTGGCTGTCATGGGAATTTTCGGACTCATATAATGGTATCATTATTCTTTGGCTGAAGCAAGTGATTGGTGCTCTGTACCATGAATCTCCCTCTGAATGGTCTTTATTAGGCATTGCATGAAATTTGAAAACTTTTTCTGTTGTCTGAAATGTGTTTTTTTTAAAGACTTAGATCTTTAATTGGCTTAGGTTGAATCCCTTGCACTATTGCAAATGGCCTGACTTAGTTGTATATAAAATTTCACCTGCTGGTGCAATGACTAATTTCAGCCTTTTTGAAACCATGTCAAGAAAGTAGTTAGTATAGTGTTGCAAACAGTACAGTGCAGCATTATGGAATTCTGGAGTTATGGAGAGCTGCAGATCCTCATGAAATGTTCTAGCACGTGTGCCTTCCATAGTATGCAGTCCTTCAGGAAAATACTGGTCCAGTGTGTCTTCCCCAAATCATTTCCTGAATCTGCTTTGTTTCTCATTTCTGGAGTTCTCCCTCATGCACCAAATTTAATAAATTTCAGGCCTGTATCGCTTTATGTATCAGTGCGTAACACAAGAGGAATACTGGGGGAAAACAGTGCTCAGAATGGGAGGAGCTAGACAGTCACTGCTCATTATTTTGTATTTGTTATTGACTCTCTCTGGCATGCTCAGTGTATTCCAAGCCCATTTGATCGTGGACATATGAAATACTGTATTTTAATAAATCTGCAAGGCTAGGAAAAGCAATACATTCTAATATTGCATTATGTTCTACTGAAGGGAATCTTGTCAGACTTTAAAATCTTGTTTCAAAACCCTATTTATTTATAGTGGTTGTCATTATAAAAATACCCACTAATTATTTTTCTTTAGATGGTTCCAGCAACCAGTTATGTTCTTTATGATACCAGAAAAAAGTTGAGATATGCACAAAATTATTCACTTAACTTCCAGATGAATAATTTTCAAATATATAAATTTTGAAAATTACTGTTTGAACCATGGACTAAGATGTGCACAAAGTGGTAAGGTAATAGCTCATTTCCTTTGGGGAGTAGCTATCTGCAAGGATAGGAAGGAATGGAGAGGATGACAACTGGAAGCTAAAAGCAACTGACAAAGGAGTCTGAACAAAACCGTCATTTTCCTGACCACGCAAACCTGTCCTGAACAAAGCGCTGCACCATCCTGGTTAGGAAATTGGTGATAAAAGCAACAGTGATACCTGATAGTGTGATGAACTCTCACAGTCCCTTTGGAGCAACCATTGTATGTTCTCCATTCCTTTTTAATCATTCTAGTCACCTACAGGCAGTTCCTTCTACCATTGTAATAGTAAAAAGTGAAGATATTTTTAACTGGTGAATGTTCATTTGACATTTTGAATGCCTTCATCATATTATTTAGGGTAGAAACACTATTTCTCTCTAAATAAAAAGATTTCAAATACAGTAGATTGAACACAATTTGGTAAAGAGCTTTGATTATGATATTTCAACAGCACAAGAATCAACTGTAAAGGCTGAAAGAAAATTCTGTCACTCTGTAGGAGAACAATCTTCAGAACAAAGGCCTTTTACTACCTAGGACTTTACTAAGTTTTAGATGCTGATTTCCCTTGCTTTTCCTTTCAACATTGGAACATCTCTATTAATGTGTTTTAGGCTGGAACATCATGCAGGGAATTAAAAGGGCAATACAACCTGGAAACTGAGGTCTAGTATTACAATTTACTTAATTATAAAGTTATGCTTGTTTATAGTACCTAATAAAAGTATGACAGTGAAAGAGCAAAGGTGTTGCATGCTGAGAAGCATTGTCCAGACTTAAAACAGAGATGTATTTTTTAATTTCTATAAACAGATACACTTTAATGCATTTAAATGATGATGCAGAAAAACACACAAACACAGCTGGTGATCCCTGAGTAACAGTTCAGTCTGTCTCCTAATTGTCTAGGGAGATTTAAGTGTATAACAGGATCTTAAATATTTCAAACACCATGTTGTCAGACAGATACATGGGGGAGCATACTTCTGCCTCTAGTTTTGTGTATATAGCACAGAGATGAACAAGTGTAGTGGTGGAAGTGCCCTGGATCTGACTGCGATGATGCCAACATCCTTGCCCATTCTCTGGCCCAGTGCTGGGACCAAACCCACTACCTGACTGCTTCTTGGTGAGCCTGCACACACCTGGATCCTCACTGCTGAAAATTGTCTCTTTCCATAGAAGGGAAGATGAATGGCATCATGTGGCCCTGATTGTCTGAGAGTCTTATGGGTATCTGGCAGTGCAACCAAGACATCAAGCAATATAAAGGATGTTGGGGTCTCCTTCAAAAACCTCTCCTTCAAAGGTCCCTGTTGAACTTTACAATTATTTGATAATTTCAACAGCATCAATAGATATAAGGCTGACTTCTGTGTTGAGAAATCCCCTTTTTTATAGGATTCTTATTAGAAGGTAATTTGTTCCAGTTATTTATTTAACTACACATCATTCTACATTTCATTCACTTTTGCTTTGTTGACTACACCTTGAATGATTTATATTGATATTTGTTGGATGGTTCATGGAGGATTCCAAGCTGTCACCCTTATCCATTAAGAGCATTGAACCAAGAGCAAGTTAGTTAATCCATTCTCACCATCCTTTAATAGGAATTCAGCACACATTAAGGTTCAGCAAAAGTCACTGTCCCCTCATCTTCTGCTTTATAGGGTTGTTTATGTGGACTCTAAGGTCACATAACTTTGTTAAACTATATTCAAACAGTGTGAAAAGTTCATAAGAAACACCTCAGGTATGTCCTTATAAGTCAGTCCTTACATTAGAATCACAGAATCTTAGGGGTTGGAAGGGACCTTGAAAGATCACCTAGTCCAAGCCCCCTGCCAGAGCAGGATCACCCAGAGCACATCACACAGGAATGTGTCCAGGCGGGTTTTGAATGTCTCCAGCAAAGGAGACTCCACAATCTCTCTGGGCAGCCTGTTCCAGTGCTCTGTCACTCTCACAGTAAAGAAGTTTTTCTGATGTGTATGTGGAACCGCCTATGCTCCAGTTTGCATCCATTGCCCCTTGTCCTATCACTGGACATCACTGTAAAAAGCCTGGCTCCATCCTCCTGGCAGTTGCCCTTAACATATTTGTAAACATGGATGAGGTCACCTCTCAGTCTCCTCTTCTCCAAGCTAAAGAGACCCAGCTCCCTCAGCCTTTCCTCATAAGGGAGATGTTCCACTCCCTTAATCTTCTTTGTGGCTCTGTGCTGGACTCTTTCAAGCACTTCCCTGTCCTTCTTGAACTGAGGGCCGCAGAACTGGACACAATATTCCAAATGTGGCCTCACCGAGGCAGAACAGAGGAGGAGAAGATCTCTTGACCTACTAACTACACCCTTTCTAATACACCCCAGAATGCCATTGGCCTTCTTTGCTACAGGGACACATTGCTGACTCGTGGTCATCCTGCTGTCCACCAGGACCCCCAGGTCCCTTTCTCCTACACTGCTCTCCAGCAGGTCAGCCCCCAACCTGTACTGGAACATGGGGTTGTTCTTCCCCAGATGCAAGACTCTACACTTGCCCTTGTTGAATTTCATCAAGTTTCTCCCCGCCCAACTCTCCAGCCTGTCTAGGTTACCTAAAACTAAAAGCAGAGGCAGAAGGACAAATGATGAAACTTCAGTTTAAGCATCACTTTATGTTTTCTGAGCTGTCATGGAATAGCTGCTGGATTTTGGGAGGTGAAAGAAAGAGAAGAGGCAGAACGGAGCTGAGATGTCTAAACACATGTATTATTTTCATGCTAATCTTCTGTTTTCATCTTTCACAACATACAACCTACTACAGAGGTTCAAGTACTCTGCTGAGTTGTAAGCAGATTGATGGAGGACAAAGCATTCCTCTACAGAAAGATATCAGTAAAAGTTCTGGTCTTGTGCTGCAATTCACCTTGGGCATAAATATTCTCTGAGTGCTGAAGTTAGAAAAATTGTATTGGCAGATGAAAAAATCAGTCTAGAGCACTGATACTTTTACATCATCGGGAATTATGAACTTCAACTGAAATGTAGCACAGCCAAAACTGTGGTTTTGATAGCACGTATATTGTTCTAAATACTTCAAATGCAGATCAAAAGACCTACTTTTAGGACTCAGGTTACACAGGTTTCTTTTTTTTTTTTTTTGGACATTTGACCTTCACAATAGTGACAATGTGATCTCTAGTTTTACAGGTACTCCTTACTGAAGATGTAGAAAGCCATTTAAGTGGATTTCAGCTGAACCATTTGTAATAACTATATAGCTTTTAACATGTGTATAATAAGATACGTGGTAATCAGCCTCAACATTAATATCATACTTTATATTACAGTCACACAAAATATCCTATTGCAGTTAAGATGATGTGTGTGCAAACAGATCACAGAATCACACAGAATCACGGAATCGTCAGAGTGGAAAGGGACCTTTAGAGATCATCTAGTCCAACCCCCCTGCTAAAGCAAGATCACCTAGAGCACATTACACAGGACTGCATCCAGGTGGGTCTTGAATATCTCCAGAGAAGGAGACTCCACAACCCCCCTGGGCAGCCGGTTCCAGTGCCTTGTCACCCTCACTGTAAAGAAAATTTCCCCCATGTTCAGATGCAACTTCCTGTGTTCCAGTTTATTCCCATTGCCCATTGTTCTAATGCTGGGCACTAGTGAAAAGGGCTTGACTCCGTCCTCCTTGCACTCACCCTTTAGATATTTACAGACATTAACATGGTCTCCACTTAGTCTTCTCTCCAGGCTAAAGAGTCCCAGCTTTCTCAACCTTGCCTGAGAAGAGAGATGCTCCAGTCCCCCAGTCATCATTGTTACTCTCTGCTGGACACAGTATCCTAGATGTGGCCTCGCTAGGGCGGAATCAAGGGGAAGGAATGTCAACCAATCCTATGGTATCAAAGGTCCATGTTGTAAAAAGAGCTATTAGAGCCCAGTGCTCACCTTGCAGTACTTTCTGGGGTGACTCCAGTGATATTGAAAAGAAAATATCTTTGCCATAATGTTGAAAGTACTCC